>NC_042633.1:3890750-4048250 GCF_901001135.1 Rhinatrema bivittatum | reverse complement strand
AGTGGTGGGATGGCGGCAGCACAGTCCAGGGGCGGCCTAGACCGCTAAGAGGAATGGCGGCGGCACTTGACCACACAGATCAGGGCCCCAAAGTTGGCGGCGTCGAGCAGGTGAGCGGTAGGTGGAGGGCCTGCTCGCGGGATGGGCTCCGCAAGCAGGATCATAACACAAGTCCCTAAATTTAAGAATCTAAAAATTGGCTTGCTAGAGAGCAGAGTTTGGAGCTTTTAATGCCAATGTTCAAAAAATGTGGAGACCCTAAAATTAGGCATCTAAGGCTTAGATTTATCAAAATGCTATAAATATAGCAGAAATTACCCTGCTCCCATGCTGATTAATACACCACAGGGAGTGTTACGCAAAAAGGTGGTGGTGGTGGTGGCGGCGGCGTAAAAAGGGTGAGAGAGAGAGAGGGTTTGGGAATTATGAATTGATCTAACATTTTTCCTGCAGACTTCCTTTTGTTTCATGATAAAGTAGGTCATCTTTCATTATAAAATAAGGAGGCGTGGGATACATATCTTCTGCCCTAGGGACTAGCTTCTCATCCACCCATGCAGACTTAAAGGACTCCCTTTGGCCCTATCTGAAATTTCCTATTCCATACTCGTTTTCTCACTCAAAGGGATTAGTTGTGTTATTCTGGGAAGAGGGCTGCCCTTTCCCTGTCTTTGATCCTTTCTCCTCAGTTGCCCTGGAATTGGTAGCACAACAGTATTTTCACTGTGAGCATTGCCTCAAGGATGTAGGTATCTTAGAATCTTTAAGATACAGGTCTAGATCCTCTAAGGGGAAAAGCTCTGGAAACGTCTGGTCTTTAGTGTTGGGATTGGTGAGCTGGAAGTGAGTTGGTTCCACTGGATGTTGAAGTTTGGGCACTCCCATCCTATCACTATGCTCAGAAAGAAAGAAAGAGTATGGAAAAAGACACACACAACACTGGCATTAACTAATTATCGTATTTTCCTTGCTTATTATCGTAAACTGATTAATAAGACAAAAAAGAGCTATTACAATTCTAAAATCCAAAGATTTTCTAATAATCCCAAAGTCTTATTTGAGATAGTTTCAAAATTAACTAGTTATCCCTCGAAGAGTGAATCTCTATCAGAAAACCAGTGTACCGAAATAGCATTGTTTTTTAAAAATAAAATAGATAGTTTACTAAAGACGCTAGATCCTTCACCAAGTCAAATAATTAGTATGCCCAAGAGAGCTATAACAGCATGGTCCAACTTTGAGAATACATCTAAATTGGAAATTTATATGCTGATAAAAAATATGAATCCAGCCAATCATCCATTAGATTTGATCAACACCACAGTCTTAAAGCAATGCACAGATTGTTACTATTCTGGCAGTGGACCCTTGGTCCAAGCTAGAGTTAGCGCTACCTAGGAGAGGAAATCCTCTTAGGTCCCTACTGTTGGAAGGCGAGGCCTGATGATGTAGACGTGGAATGAAGACTTCACCCTGGAAGCTCATGATTCCCCTAGGAGGAGCCCGTAGGAACCCGGCCGCTGGGACTTAGGAAACTCCCTGAAGACTGAAGAAGATCTGGATGCAGGCACCTCCTGCAGGTCATGTAATCCAGATAAGTGGAAACCAGGCAGAGTCCCAGGAAGAGGCAGTGACCATATCCTGTGATGGTCCCTTTAAATTACCCCAGCAGCTGCGCGCACAGCTTTAGGAGGCCCGGCGGGAGTGGAGTCAGTATGAAGGAAGAGGCGGCCATTTTGGAAGCGGCCACAGCCGCGAAGAAATCATCAGAGGCAGCTGCCGGCTCCCATGGGCGTCCCAAGAGGAGCCCGACACTGCAGGTGAGTGACCGGCCCCAGTCGCAGACCGCTGCGGCCGGCGGCCATAACACGAATATCATTAGTCCTTATCTAGTTACAGCAGTGAATCAATCTTTAAATTCAGGTAACATACACATGTCTTTAAAGAACACCACAGTGAAACCAATTCTGAAATCAAAGACCTAGATCCTCTAAACTTTAAGAACTATAGACCCATATCAAATTTGCCTTTCATGGCAAAATTAATTGAAAAAGTGGTGAACAAACAACTTAGTGATCACTTGGAAAATAATGAGATATTATACCCGGCGCAACTTGGGTTTCGAAGACTACATAGTACTGAAACATTATTATTATCCCTATCAGATACTTTATTGAGAGGGTTTGATCAAGGCCAAAGCTATCTACTTTTAATGTTAGACCTTTCAGCCGCTTTTGATACGGTAGACCACGAGATTCTTCTAATAAGGCTACAAGAAATAGGTTTAACCAACAGTACTTTGAAATGGTTTGCATCATTTCTAAATGATAGGACATTTACTGTTAAAATCAAAGACTGTACCTCAGACAAAGTAAAATTAAATACAGGAGTCCCATAGGGATCCGCTCTATCGGCCACTCTTTTTAATATTTATTTAATATTTAATATTAATATTTATTTGATACCTTTATATCATCTTTTAACTGGTCTTAGTCTAATTTATTTCGTCTATGCTGACGACATACAGATTTTATTTCCAATTGAAAACAGTTTAGAAGATACCTTCAAAATGGTAGAGATGTACTTAAAAATTATTAGTCAAATTTTAGTCCAAATGAAACTGATTTTAAATCTGGATAAATCTGTTTTTATGATTTTAGATATAAAAAATACTAATTTAGAACAAAAAGTGATCACTCTTAATAATGTTAGTTTTAAGCTGGTAGATACAGCAAGGTATCTAGGCCTCTTTATTGATTATGAGCTAACATGAAAGCATACACTGCAAAGAAAGTAAATGAAGGATTTTATAAGCTACGAATGTTAAAACGCTTAAAACCATTAATCTCTGAAAAGAATTTTAGATATGTGCTACAAGTTATGTTGTTTACAGGAACTGACTATTGCAATTCTACCCTCCTAGGCCTTCCAAAAACAATAACTTACCCTCTACAGCAGGAGTGGGCAATTCCGGTCCTCGAGGGCCGCAAACCAGTCGGGTTTTCAGGATATCCTTAATGAATATGCATGAGAGAGACCTGCATACACACTGCCTCAGTTGTATGCAAATCTATTTCATGCATATTCATTAGGGGTATCCTGAAAACCCGACTGGTTTGCAGCCCTCGAGGACCGGACTTGCCCACCCCTGCTCTACAGGTACTTCAGAATGCTGCGGCATGGTTTTTGACAAACACTAGAAAAAGAGACCATATTACCCCAGTTCTACAAAAGCTTCATTGGTTACCGATAGAATTTAGAATAAAACATAAATTATTGTGTATCATCCATAAGATTTTATACGGCAAGAAGACAGAGTGGTTAAACGCGACAATTAGGCTCCATACACCTCAATGTGAGTTAAGATCTGCCAACAAAGGTCTTCTTACAATACCTACAGTTAAATCCGTCCACCTAAGTGAGGTGAGAGACCACGCCATTTCGATTGCAGGACCAAAACTCTGGAACAGTTTACCACAAAATCTGTGGCTACAACCCAATCTGAATAGATTTAAAAAAGATTCCTAAGACACAAGTTGAGAGGCATATAAGTTTTATCTTTTTACTGTTTCTTTTAAGTAATGAATTTAGATATCTTTTAGTGTTATTTTATTTTTATTGAATGGTTTTTGTAATTTTTATTTCAAATATGTATTTTATGTTTATTTATATTTTTAACATGTACACCATGGAATTAGAAATCTGTTTTCTGTATAACGGTATAAAAAAGCTGTTTAAATAAATAAAATAAATAAATCACTACAAGATAGGGAAGCCATGGAAAAGCTCCCAATTACCATTCTATCTTGGTCAACCAGGGTCTTCAGTTGTATATGGCTTATTGGATACTGCAGTTGGTTCCCTTGGATGCATGCCAGGGACATGGTTTTGTCATAGTCATTCTTTTTTTTTTTTTAATTTTATTTTTATTGCATTTCAAAATTTTTAAGTACAATACAATTTTGGATGCTATACTTTTACATCTATATAAGAAAAGAAAATAACATTTACATTCATTATTTAACGCATAGCTTCCAATCCTTAGAAATTTTAAGGAAAAACAGGAGAGCCTCCATTAACATAATTGGAGCAAAAGATAGGAAATTAGCTTTTAAAACATTTAAAGCAATATTCTTCCAAATTTTATTCCCCACAATACCATTATAGTATCCCACTTAAGACAGTATCTACGGGTGTGTATCCAGAAAATTCTGAAGCTGCTCCGGAGTATTGAAGATATACCTATTATCCCTATGTTTTATGAAACACTTACACGGATATCTTAAGGTGAACTGTGCACCTCTATCTATCGCCTCTTTTCTCAAGGCAATAAAATTTTTTCGTCGTAACTGAGTTACTCGGGTTACGTCCGGAAAAATTATTCTTCCAGAAAATTTGCTTTCCTTGACACACTCTAGGGATTTCCCATCTCCGCAGCTGTGGAGACAGAGAACATTCCTCCACTTTCTTTGGTGTGATGTCACATCCTCTATAAGGAAGGTGTGGCTGGAGACATTCCCAAGTAGACCTGCCAAAGTTGATCTTAGCCAGACTGCCTTACCTTGGTTGACTACAATAAATAAAATTTGTTAGAAAAACTTAATTTGCCTCTTGAGGATGCATTCAACTCTGTGAGGCTGAGGTGTCCTACCTATATATCAATTTCTATAAATGATAACTCTGGCTTCCTCCATGCCATAAACAACCTAGAAGTTACTTCATAGTAATGTAAACTTAAACTCAAAATCATGTCCCATCTCCCAAATTGTTTTTAATTGAATTTTCTCCCAAAGGCTTCACTCCTTCCAACATAAAGACTGAGAACTGAAAGTTAGCAAAAACAGAAGAGTGGAGGATAAGACTTGCCCCCAGCTAAAGGTGGGTGCTAATGCTCTGCTTACCTCTGGGGTAGGCCAGAGGATCAAGATGAATAAATGCAGCAGGGGAGAGAGAGGCCATTCTCTCTTCCCTGATATCTTTCTTCATTCCTTTTCCTTTTTTTTCTTTTTTGTTCATGTCAGGTGGGAACCAGAATGGTCTAGTAGATGTCAAGGAAAGCAAATTATCAGGTAATAATAATTTTGCTTTCCTTATCCCAATGCTAGACCAGCCTTCACTATAGAGACATACAAAAGCTACTACTTCTTTGGATGGAAAGATGCGAGCACAGTCCAGGCATCTGTCCTGGCCAGGACATCTACTTTCTAATTCTTGGTAAAATAGTACAGGGAGGCCCAGGTGCCTGCTCTAGAAATCTCCTCTGTGGTCACCGACCACATCTCCACCCAAGACGCTGCTAGGGTTCTAGTAGAGAGTGCCCTAAGGCATAGTTGTACCCTTTTCCCATTCAAGATATAAGCTGCAAATCGCTGAAGGTACTCACTGTGAGACTGACGGCTGCTCCTGCGGCTCCTTTAGTGGCGCGAAAACGCCGGCGAGAGACGCCATATTTAAAGGGAAATCCTTCGGCGAAAAAAGTATGTGGGCGGAGCTACTACACGTCACAAGCTGACGTGCTGGAAAGTGCCTGTTGGGCTTTAAATAAGCGATTGCCACTCTATTTTATCATTCAGACCGAATGGTTCCAGGGTATTTAAACGAAAAATCCAAGCATTTTCTTGTTTGTTTAAAATGCTGGCATGATCTCCTCCTCTCCAAGAGTGTCGAATGTGTTGAATGATGACCCATATAAAATCATTGAAAGAATGGCTGAAGTCAATACAGTGTTGTACTATAGGAGCCTTGTGATCTTGATGGTTAATTCTGCTTTTGTGTTCTGTAAGGCGGGTTCTTATTTTTCTCTTGGTCCTGCCTATATATACTTTGGGGCATGGACACTGTAGTGCATAGACAACAAAATCTGTATTGCAATTTACCTCACAATTGATATTAACTATATGTCCTGTTGTGGGATGGCACCAGGTGGTGCCAGAATGAGCTTGGGAACAAAACATGCATTTGCCACATGGTGATTGTCCCTTGGAGACAGCAACTGTTGGTTCTGGTGTGGATGCTCTGATAACATGTTGTCTGATATTTTGTCCCCTAGAATACACAAACATAGGAGTCTTGTTAAAAACTGCATGGGGGCTGAGGACGTGCCAGTATTTTAACAAGATGTTTTTGATCTGTGGGGTAAGTTGTGTGTGTTGTAAGACACAAATCAAATCTACATCATCGGATTTGTGTTTGTATTGTAAGAGGGCACCTCTATCCGAGAACATGGCTCTTTTATATGCTCGGTTGATAACATATTTGGGGTAACCTCGAGCAGCAAAACGTTTGGATAAACTGCTTGTTTACGGAATTCTTCATTCTCTGAACACAATTGTTTAATACGAAAAAATTGCCCCACTGGCAGACCCTCTTTGAATTTTCTGGGGTGATGACTATCGAATCGAAGAAAATTGTTCCTACCTGTCGGTTTCCTGAATAAGGTGGTATGTAGAGTAGAATCATATTTGTGAATCTTAATGTCGAGATATGATATGGTGTCATAATGATAATTCAAAGTAAATTTGAGGTTAGGATGTGCCTGATTCAGCCACTGATGGAACATGATGAGTGTAGCTTCCGTTCCTGTCCATATAAAGAATATGTCATCAATGTATCTTGACCACTGCAGAGTGTTGCTGAAGAATGGCGAAGGATATACCATGGTTTCTTCAAATGTGGCAACAAAAAGGTTTGCCACATCTGGGGCAACAGGTGAACCCATTGCCACACCGTGTGTCTGCAAATAATAATTTTGTTCAAACGCAAAGTAGTTATGAAACAATATCATTTCTGATAATTGAACTAAAAAATGGGAAGGAATCCTGTGTGGACGAGGTCTTTGGGCAAGTATATCTTTAATAAGCTTGAGGACTTCTGTTTGTGGTATATTAGTATACAACGCCTCTATATCTAGTGTTACTAGAAAGCTTTGTTCGGGTAAATGGCAGATTTTTGCCAATTTAGTCAACATGTCTGAGGTGTCTTGGACATATGATTGTGCTAAAGATACTTGCTAGACCAGCCTTCACTATAGAGACATACAAAAGCTACTACTTCTTTGGAAGGAAAGATGCGAGCACAGTCCAGGCATCTGTCCTGGCCAGGACATCTACTCTCTAATTCTTGGTAAAATAGTACAGGGAGGCCCAGGTGCCTGCTCTAGAAATCTCCTCTGTGGTCACCGACCACATCTCCACCCAAGACGCTGCTAGGGTTCTAGTAGAGAGTGCCCTAAGGCATAGTTGTACCCTTTTCCCATTCAAGATATAAGCTGCACTTATTGTCTCCTTAATCCACCTGGCTAACATTGATTTGGAGGCTGCTTCCCCTCTACATCAACCATCATATAGTATGAACAGCCTGTTAAGTTTTTTCTGAACAAGTTTGTGACCTTAAGGTACCTCAGTAGTATCCATCTAATGTCCAGGCAGTACAGTTCTATGAAGTCCTATTAGGGATCATTGTATGTTTTACCTATAAAAAGTCAGCACTCACTGACAAACGCTGAGACATGCAGGGAGAGCCTTAATAAAAAAACATGAGGCTCCCACTCTGTGTCTTCCAGGGGTATCCTGATTATTTTTATATGCCATAATAAACTTCAATTTGTTCTGATTAAACTTGGAACTGGACCTCTGTATTATTGAAGCAGCACAGTTAAGCTGCTTCTCATGGCGCTACCACTTAACATGACCCATTGCTAAAGCATTGGTCTGCTGCACGGCTGGGGTTTAAATGTTGCAGTTGGGTACTGCTGTGGAATAGTGGACCCTTGGGCCGACCTACCACGAGAGGCGGGGTAGGCCGGGAGGCGGAGCCAAGGCTCAAAGTGTTCACCAGGTGATTGCCCGGGAACCAGGAACCCCCCAGGAGGAGCCCGTAGGGTCCTGGCTCCTTGGGACTTAGGTACCAGAGAGAGAGTCCAGTAACAGAGAACCAGGAAGTCCAATGGTAATTGAGTCTAGCACAAGATCTTCACCCGGGTACCCAGGTGGGGCCGACGATTTTAATGTGTTATCCACTATGACACCTAGATCTCTTTCTTGGGTTGTAGCACCTAATATGGAACCCAACATTGTGTAATTATAGCATGGGTTATTTTTCCCTATATGCATCACCTTGCACTTATCCACATTAAATTTCATCTGCCGTTTGGATGCCCAATTTTCCAGTCTCACAAGGTCTTCCTGCAATTTATCACAATCTGCTTGTGATTTAACTACTCTGAACAATTTTGTGTCATCTGCAAATTTGATTATCTCACTCGTCGTATTTCTTTCCAGGTCATTTATAAATATACAAGCCGTTAAGCCCGTTAAAACGGGCTACATTAACATTTTTTTTTTTTGGATCATTTCCTTCCCCCTCATGCTCCCTCCCACCTCCCCCACTCTCTCCCCTCAGTCCCTCCTCTCTCTCCCCCCCTCCCTCCTCCCCTCAGTCACTCCCCCCTCCTCCCTCCCTCAGTCACTCCCATCTCCCTCCTCCCCTGAGTCACTCCTCTCTCCCCCCCCTCCCTCCTCCCCTGAGTCACTCCTCTCTCCCCCCTCCCCTCAGTCACTCCTCCCCCCCTCCTCCCCTGAGTCACTCCTCCCTCCCCCCCTCCGTCACTCCTCCCTCCCTCCTCCCCTGAGTCACTCCCCCCTCCCCCCTCCGTCACTCCTCCCTCCCTCCTCCCCTGAGTCACTCCCCCCTCCCCCCAGTCACTCCTCCCTCCCCCCCTCAGTCACTCCTCCCTCCCCCCCTCAGTCACTCCTCTCTCCCCCCCTCCCCTCAGTCACTCCTCTCTCCCCCCTCCCCTCAGTCGATCTCCGCCGAAGACCCGGAGCGGCGGCCCGAAGACCCGGAGTGGCAGGAGCGGCGGCCGCGGCAGCGGCGGCCCGAAGACCCGGAGCGGCGGGAGCGGCGGCCCGAAGACCCGGAGCGGCAGGAGCGGCAGCGGCAGCCCGAAGACCCGGAGCGGCAGGAGCGGCGGCCCGAAGACCCGGAGCGGCGGCGGCATGCGCGCGAGGGAGGGACAGACTTCCTCCCTCCCTCGCGCGCATGCCGCCGCCGCTCCGGGTCTTCGGGCCGCCGCTCCAGCCCGGGTCTTCGGGCCGGTGCCGCCGCCGCCACTCTTCGGGCCGGTGCCGCCGCCGCCGCTCTTGGGGCCGCCGCTGCCGCTCCCGCCGCCGCTCCGGGTCTTCGGGCCGGTGCCGCCGCCGCCGCTCCGGGTCTTCGGGCCGGTGCCGCCGCCGCCGCTCCTGCCGCTCCGGGTCTTCGGGCCGCCGCTCCTACAGCGCCATTTTTATTTTTAAAAGGCACACTGTGACCGACGTGCTCGCATGCGCGGTAGAGCTGCTCTCTACTGCGCATTTGCGGCACGTCGGTCAACCTTCGTTTATTAGGTTGATTAAAAAGTAAGGGTCCCAATACAGATCCCTGAGGCACTCCACTGTCTACTCCCTTCCACTGAGAAAATTGTCCATTTAATCCTACTCGCTGTTTCCTGTCTTTTAGCCAGTTTGCAATCCACGAAAGGACATTGCCGCCTATCCCATGACTTCTTACTTTTCCTAGAAGCCTCTCATGAGGAACTTTGTCAAACGCCTTCTGAAAATCCAAGTATACTATATCTACCGGTTTACCTTTATCCACATGTTTATTTACTCCTTCAAAAAAGTGAAGCAGATTTGTGAGGCAAGACTTGCCCTGGGTAAAGCCATGCTGACTTTGTTCCATTAAACCATGTATTTCTATATGTTCTGTGATTTTGATGTTTAGAACACATTCCACTATTTTTCCTGGCACTGAAGTCAGGCTAACCGGTCTGTAGTTTCCCGGATCGCCCCTGGAGCCCTTTTTAAATTTGGGGTTACATTTGCTATCCTCCAGTCTTCAGGTATAATGGATGATTTTAATGACAGGTTACAAATTTTTACTAATAGGTCAGAAATTTCATTTTTTAGTTCCTTCAGAACTCTGGGGTGTATACCATCCGGTCCGAGTGATTTACTACTCTTCAGTTTGTCAATCAGGCTTACCACATCTTCTAGGTTCACCGTGATTTGATTCAGTCCATCTGAATCATTACCCATGAAAACCCTCTCCATTACGGGTACCTCCCCAACATCCTCTTCAGTAAACACCGAAGCAAAGAAATCATTTAATCTTTCCGCGATGGCCTTATCTTCTCTAAGTGCCCCTTTAACCCCTCGATCATCTAACGGTCCAACTGACTCCCTCACAGGCTTTCTGCTTTGGATATATTTAAAAAAGGTTTTACTGTGAGTTTTTGCCTCTACAGCCTACTTCTTTTCAAATTCTCTCTTAGCCTATCAATGTCTTACATTTAACTTGCCAATGTTTATGCTTTATCCTATTTTCTTCTGTTGGATCCTTCTTCCAATTTTTGAATGAAGATCTTTTGGCTAAAATAGCTTCTTTCACCTCTCCTTTTAACCATGCCGGTAATCGTTTTGCCTTCTTTCCATCTTTCTTAATGTGTGGAATACATCTGGACTGTGCTTCTAGAATGGTATTTTTTAACAATGACCATGCCTCTTGGACATTTTTTACTTTTGTAGCTGCTCCTTTCAGTTTTTTTCTAATAATTTTTCTCATTTTCTCAAAGTTTCCCTTTTGAAAGTTTAGCATGAGAGCCTTGGATTTGCACACTGTTCCTCTTCCAGTCATTAAATCAAATTTGATCATATTATGATCACTATTGCCAAGCGGCCCCACCACCGTTACCTCTCTCACCAAGTACTGTGCTCCACTGAGAATTAGATCTAAAATTGCTCCCTCTCTCGTCGGTTCCTGAACCAATTACTCCATAAAGCTATCATTTATTCCATCCAGGAATGTTATCTCTCTAGCATGACCCGATGATACATTTACCCAGTCAATATTGGGGTAATTGAAGTCTCCCATTATTACTGCACTACCAATTTGGTTAGCTTCCCTAATTTCTCTTAGCATTTCACTGTCCATCTCACCATCTTGACCAGGTGGACGGTAGTATACCCCTATCACTAGAGTCTTCCCCGACACACAAGGGGTTTCTACCCATAAAGATTCAATTTTGTATTTAGTCTCATGCAGGATGTTTATCCTGTTGGACTCTATGTGTTCTCCAAAGAAGCTGCTGACATCCTTCCTCCACACAGATCTTACAACTGTGCCATAAGGCTGAAACCTAACGATGAACCTCCTAAAGGACTTGTCTATCCACTCTCTCCTGTAGAGAACAAGGCTATGTCCGAGTACATCGAGGAGAATTTACAGAAGGGATTCATTAGACCATCAAAGCCTCCAGCTGGCACAGGTTTCTTCTTCGTGGGGAAGAAGGACAGTACCCTGCGTCCTTGTATCGACTATCAAGGTCTGAATGAGATTACGATCAAAGACCGATATCCCCTGCCTTTAATCTCAGAGCTGTTCGACTGGCTTCAAGGTGCCAAAATATTCTCGAAACTTGACCTGAAGGGGGCCTACAACTTAGTTCGCATTCGCAGTGGCGATGAATGGAAAACAGCCTTCAACACTCGAGATGGTCATTTTGAGTACTTAGTAATGCCCTTCGGCCTGTGAACGACATCTTGCGGGACCTGTTGTACAAGAGTGTCGTGGTGTACCTAGATGATATCCTGATATTTTATCAGGACTTGTCTACCCATCTAGAGGATGTCAAACAAGTAGTCCGAAGACTATGAGAACATCAGCTCTACGCCAAGCTATCCAAGTGCGAATTCCATAAGGACTCTGTGCCTTTTCTTGGCTACATTGTGTCTAAAGATGGCTTCCAGATGGATCCCCAAAAACTAGAGCGTATTAAAAATTGGTCCCAACCTACCAGCCTGAAGGCCCTGAGATGATTTTTGAGGTTCACCAATTATTATAGAAGCTTCATAAAGAATTACTCTTCTTTAACTGTTCCCTTAACTGCAATGACCCGGAAGGGGGCCAATGCTTCTAAATGGTCTGCAGAGGCCATTTCCGCGTTCGAGAATTTAAAGATTGCCTTTTCCACCGAACCATGCCTGCATCATCCAGACCCTAACAAGCCATTCATCATGGAGGTTGAGGCCTCTGATGTCGGTGTGGGGGCTGTATTGAGCCAAACTGGAGACTCCAATGCATTACGTCCCTGCTCTTTCTTCTTGCGACATTTCTCTCCAGCAGAGAAGAACTATGGGATCGGAGATAAAGAGCTCCTGGCTATTAAGTTGGCATTCGGGGAATGGCGGCCTTGGCGCAAAGGCGCTCAACATCAAATTACCATGTTTACGGATCATAAGAATCTAGAGTATCTCCGCCATGTGCAACGTCTTAACCATAGACAAGCCAGACAGTCCTTATTTTTTAACAGTTTTGATTTTGTGTTCAAATATCGCCCCGGAGACAAGAATACCAGAGCTGATGCCGTCACGCTCCTTTCTCTCGGAGGATGTTCCAGAAGAACCTCAGCATATAATCGACCCGAAGAAAGTCATAATGGGTGCTACCCATTCTGTGCCCACTGGTAAAACCATCGTGCCTAAGCATCTCAGGAAGAAAGTGCTCTATTGGGCTCACAATTCGAAGCTGGCTGGCCATTCTGGTTAGAGATGTGAATTGGAACCGGAATCTGATCGGTTCCAGTACCGATTCAAATCTTAAAATTTTTATCGTCCGGCCCAATTGGGTTTTTGTTTATCGGCTGCGCTCGAGCCGATAAACAAAAAACCCACCCCGACCCTTAAAAATCAACCCCTTAGCTTCCCCCACCCTCCCGACCCCCAAAAACATTTTAAAATTACCTGGTGGTCCAGTGGGGGCGCGGGGAGCAATCCCCCACTCTCAGGCCATCGACTGTGCTAATAAAAATGGTGCCGATGGCCCTTTGCCCTTACCATGTGACAGGGTATCCATGCCATTGGCCGGCCCCTGTCACATGGTAGGAGCACTGGATGGCCGGTGCCATCTTTAAAAATGGCGCAGGCCATGGCTGGCCATCCAGTGCTCCTACCATGTGACAGGGGCCGGCCAATGGCACGGATACCCTGTCACATGGTAAGGGCAAAGGGCCATCGGTGCCATTTTTATTAGTGGCAGTCGATGGCCTGAGAGCGGGAGATCGCTCCCTGAGCCCCCACTGGACCACTAGGTAATTTTAAAACGGTTTTTGGGGGGTTGGGAGGGTGGGGGAAGTTAAGGGGTCGATTTTTAAAGAGTTGGTGGGTTTTTGTTTTTATCGGGCCATCGGCGCCATCGGTGCCATCAAAATGGCACCGATGGCCCGAGAGCGGGAGATCGGTCCCGGGGCTTCCACTAGACCACCAGGTACTCGTAAAAAGTTTTGGGGGGGTTCGGGAGGGTGGGGGAAGGTAAGGGTTTAGTTTTAAAGGGCCGGGGTGGGTTTAGGGGTTGTTTTGGTGTGCCAGTTTTCCCGCCCTCCCCCCCTCCCCCGATTTACGATTTTTCACGATAAATTGGGGGAATTTCTATTGTATCGCGCACTCTAACGATTTTTGACGATTTAAAAAATATCGGACGATTTTTTAAATCGTCAAAAAACGATTCACATCCCTAATTCTGGTCAATGCCGTACCCTGCTGAAGCTCCAGAAATATTATTGGTGGCCAACTATCAAGGAAGATACATTCTCCTACATAGCATCTTGTGCCAATTGTGCCAAGCACAAACCTACTTCTGGCCAACCGTGGGGATTGCTGCAACCTCTTCCAGCTCCGGAGCAGCCCTGGATGCATATCGCTACTGACTTTGTAGTTGATCTCCCCCTCTCTGAAGGTATGAATACCATTTGGGTCACAGTTGACCGTTTCAGCAAGATGGCCCATTTAGCAGTGCTGCCTGGCTTACCTTCAGTCTTGGAGCTTGCAAAGCTCTTCATAACACACATCTTTAGCCTTCACGGCCTACCGAAGCACATAGTATCAGATTGAGGATCACAATTCACGGCAAAATTCTGGAAGGCTTTGTGCAAACTTTTCGACATCTCTCTAGACTATACATCAGCCTATCATTCTCAATCAAATGGCCAAACAGAATGGATGAATAGGACCCTGAAACAGTTCATCCAGGCCTATGTGAGTTGCCGTCAAAATAACTGGGCCGAACTGTTACCAAGGGCTGAATTCGCCATTAATTCTCATCCAGCAACATCCACTTGATCAACACCTTTTGACATGGTATATGGACGTTTACCATCACCACCACTTCCACTGAAGCTCTCAGTGACGTCCCCAGCAGCTCAATCCACTGCTGATGATATCCATCAATTATGGACTCAGACAAAAGAAATGCTACTCAAAGCGAGTGATCGAGACAAAAGATGTTAGGCGCTTTGGAATGGTGAGCGTCATATCTTTCAACCTGGAGACAGAGTCTGGCTTTCCACTAAGCACCTTAGACTGAAGTTACCCTCCACTCGATTTGCTCCTCGCCTCGTTGGACCATTTCCAATCCTCCGACGTCTTGGCAATATCATTTACAGTCTGAAGCTACCACCTGGATTGAACATCCACAACGCTTTTCATGTTTCACTTCTGAAACCACTCATTCTCAGTGAGTTCTCTTCCAAGTCTCAGGAACCATCTCCCATCAATGCAGAAGATGACCTAGAATACAAGATCGAAGCCGTTCTTGATGTCCGAAGACGAGGTAAGACTTGGGAATACTTTCTTTCATGGGAGGTTTCGGCCCTGAAGAAAATTCTTGGGAGCCTCTGGCAAATATCCTTGAGAAAGAGATGCTCCATAAGTTCCATCTCTCGTATCCTTGGAAACCAAAACCTGGTACTCACAGAGGAGACTGCCCTTTGAAGGGGGGTACCTCACTGGGACCAAGGCCTGACAGGACCAGAAGGCTCAGGAGGGCTGAAGCGAACACCAAGAAGGGCAGGACACCAGGAGGCGAAACACCAGGAGATGAAATACCAGGACACCTGGACGAGGACCTCAGGCACGAAGACATGACATGACGAGAAGATGGAATGATGAGGAGCTCCACGAAGAAGACCTGATGGAGCTCTGGCAGGCAGGAGCCTCCAGAGTGAAGTAACTCCGATGCAAGGCAAGCAACAATGACAAGACCAGACCTTTTATAGGGCTGTAGCAGGAAATCAGTCCATAGGTGGGGCCCAGGGCATATCCGGCCGTGGGCCCTTTAAATGCTGAAGAGAGGCGTGGCCGCGCACCTAGGAAGAAGGAAGCAGGAACTGTGCAGGACTGTGGACAGCGGTCCTGCACCGATGTCTTCAATGCAGGAGGCAGGGTTGGGCCTGCAGACAGGCCCCGATGACGGCGGCGGCTCCAGCCGCTGCAGGAGGCCCCGGGGGGCGGCTCCTGCTGCTAATTGAGCCCGGGGATGCGGCCTCCTGGCCGCGAAGATAACGTTGACGCTGCCGGCGGCTCCAGCCGCGAAGATGGACATGAAGCGAGGTTTCCTGGCCGCGGTGAAGGACAGGCACGAGGGGTGGCCTCCGGGTCGCAGGAGCAGGCACGTCCGCGGCTCCAGCCACGCAGGAAGGCCTGACTCCGGCGGCATCCGTGCCGCATCGGGAGCAGCATGGGGAAGGTGAGTGCCTGCTCGTGGGGGTTAGCTTCGTGGGCAGGGTTCATAACACCATTCATGCACACACTTAAACTTTGACGCATGTGTATAAATAGCCGTGTCTCTGGGCACGGGCCGACGCACACGCGCAGATGTGCACCTGTACACCAGTTTAAAAGTTACCGTCCCTGTATGCACTAATCAGATTAAAATGAAACAAATAACAGCACATCCCTATTAGTCACATATCACTGAGTTTGACTCCTAGTTGCTCCATACAAAGAAGTTCCTTCTCAATTCTCCATAGTGAGATAGGCTTATTCAAGTCTAAGTCACTTCAAATTCTCCTCACCTACGCTCCTCCCGGACTTTTAGATCAAGATGCCTCTCCCATGATAGAGGTTATAGCCAAATACTTAAAACTAGACTCTCCTGCCATAATCATTGGAGATTTTAACCTCCACATTGATGCCAATCCTCGATCGACCAACTGTGATGCTTTCCTATCAGCACTCTCGGACATGGGCTTCAAATAGCACATTAACCAACCAACACATAAAGCGGGTCACACTCTTGACCTTATCTTCACAAATTCTAATCTCACCCCACTCTCACCCCCCTTATGCCTACCAGTCCCTTGGTCAGATCATTTTATGATCAACTCCACCTTCAGGTCATTGACAGGATTGACCACACCTCATCAGCCTACAACTCTATACTACAGGAAAACCTGTTCTTCAGAAGATCTTGGCAAATCCCTGATCAGAAAACTCCCAAACTTGGATCTTTCAAATCCCAATTCAGCTATCACCTCATGGCAAAACATCACTGAAATGATAGCCAACGAATTATGCCCACTGTCAAAAAAAAATTCTAAATACCTCCCATAAAAATAAGCAACCATGGTTCTCTAATGAACTCCGCACTCAGAAGCAAAATCTAAGACGGAAAGAAAAAGAATGGAGGAAGAATCCTAATCCCCTCACTCTTTCCATATACAAAACTACTCTCCACCAGTACAGATCAGCAACACTCCGAACGAAAAGAGATTTCTATGCTCACCGCATCCACGATATGCTGTATGATGCGAGGGCCCTCTTCTCCTATGTTTCGGAACTTACCAAAACGGCTCTTCCTTATATCCCTGTCGACACAGCTCAATCAAAGGCCAATGACCTGGCCTTATTCTTTCAAAATAAAATCACCAATACCCTGGCTAGATTACCTGTCAACACAAATCCTACTCTTCCGGACACAGTTCTCCTACCAAACTCAGACATAAGATTGGACTCCTTTGATTCGACCCACACTTTAGAGGTAGAATCGCTGATAAAAAGAATGAAACCTTCGACCCACCCGCTGGACCAAATACCCTCCAAGTTACTGATTCTCATTCCAGAATACATATCCAAATATCTAGCTGATATCATCAACTGTTCCCTTACACAAGGAACATTCCCAGACGTGCTCAAATTGGCCACGCTCAAACCCATACTCAAAAAATCCAACCTGGACCCGGAAGACCTCAACAACTACCGTCCCATATCAAATCTCCCATTTGTATCTAAGATCATGGAGAAAATTGTAAATAAGCAACTTTCAAATTACCTAGAAGACCACAATATACTTCACACGTCACAATATGGTTTCCGAAAAGAACACAATACGGAAACCCTCCTCACCTCCCTCCTGGATCAACTATATATTGGTTTTGATAAAGGACAGTCATTTCTCTTAGCTCTCCTCGACATCTCTGCGGCTTTTGATACGGTAAATCACAACATCCTCCTAAACCGACTCTCAGACATAGGAATTACAGGCTCAGCCCTCAGATGGTTCGAATCTTTCCTCAGTAATAGAGGCTATAAGGTAAAAATTAAAAACATGGAATCACCTCATACTAATGCTCCTTTTGGCGTCCCCCAGGGCTCCTCCCTATCACCCACCCTGTTTAATATCTACATTCTCCCCCTCTGCCACCTACTTTCAAACCTCAAACTCAAATTTTATATTTACGCAGATGACCTTCAAATTTTAATCCCTATATCCAAATCATTGGACTCAACACTCAGGTTATGGAACTCTCATCTACAAACTATAAACCACTATTTATCCAGCCTCAACCTTGTGCTCAACACTTCTAAAACCGAACTCTTGCTAATTACTCCAGAAGGTAGTCCCATACTTCTCCAATCACAAAATATTCCACATATATCACACGCCAGAGATCTTGGAGTCTTAATCGACAGTCACCTGAACCTAAAGCATTTTATAAAACACACTACTAAGGAGTGCTTTTACAAGTTACAAGTACTCAAAAAACTCAAACCGCTCCTATTCCACTACGATTTCAGATCCGTCCTCCAAGCCATTCTGTTCTCCAAGATCGATTATTGTAACTCCATTCTGCATGGTCTTCCAGCCTCTACCATTAAACCGCTCCAGCTGCTACAAAATGCAGCGGCAAGGATTTTGACAAATACCAATCGGAGAGAGCATATTTCTCCTATTCTAAAAGATCTCCACTGGCTCCCAGTAAACTTCCGGATCATGCATAAATCTCTCACAATCATTCATAAAAATATCCACCATCAAACCCCGCTTGATCTGTCTCATCCTCTCAGACTGCACTCGACAGCCAGGCCTTTAAGGGATGCTTACAAGGGATCTTTACACGTTCCTACAATCAAATTAGTGCACCACGCAAACATCAGAGACCGGTCATTTTCTACCGCAGGCCCTTCCATGTGGAACGCCATGCCTCCGGACCTCAGACTGGAGACTTGTCTAACAACTTTTAAAAAGAAACTAAAGACATGGCTGTTCAGCCAAGCCTTCCCCACTACAAACTCCATTCCCTGATCTAGAATTGTACATCACACATCTCTGTAAACAAAACTTTCCAAATTTTCATGCATAATATTCATTAAAGAGAGGTTGGCCCCTTGCCCCCTCTTCTGTATATAGTATTTATTCTATTTTATTTCACTTTATATATTTATTGCTCCGTTCACCCCTTCTTTATTTTCCTACTCCAAGTTAAGGCTTCCTTGTTATAATGTAACTGTATGCTCCGTATCTCTTGTTGATTGGTTAATTGTATATTCTGCTTAGTTCATTGTAAACCGAATTGATTTGATTTGTATCAAGAAAGTCGGTATATAAAAGCCTTAATAAAATAAAATAAATAAATAAATAAATAATTATAGAACAGCCAGGAGCGGAAATGTCTGCGTGTACATTGCACACGCTAATTTTACTAAGTATTTTCAAAGTAAATTAAACGTGCATAAGTTTGTTTGGAAAATTCTCGGGTAATTGGCGGTTCATACACAAATTATCTCACATCAATGTTACACCTGCTCTAAAGCAGGGCATAACTTGCATGTGGTAACTTATGCGTTTAAACTTTAAAATCAAAAAGCACGTGTAGAAGTCACAACTCTGCTGTGACTCCACCACCCAGAGTGCCTTTCCCCAGTGCATATATAAATGCTTATGAAACCAGCGACATGCTTGTTCTTTTATGTGCCCCTGATTAATACTCGAAATGCCTCCCACATGCATGGATCAGGGTTTAAAATATGTGCAAGTTGCTTTGAAAATCAAGCCCTAAGTCTCTGCATCCTCAGTATCTCTGAATATCTCAATGCTGGACTTATTTCTTGTTGTACACAAAGAGTTAATCTTCTTACTTCTAAAATTACAAGAAAAAAAAGAAAGAATCTGAAATTAGAACAAATTAGTGTGGTTCCTCCCATATGACCCAGAGGACACGTCAGGCTGTGATTACCAAGGTCACACACCTACTCATCATGTAATAAGGGTAGGAGCGCACCTGAGTACCATCTTGTTTATTTGTAGCTGCACCACTGCAGGGTCAGTGAAACAACCCCCAGGCAGAGAAGATATAAACTCACTGCCTCCAAACACAGATGCGTTGCACAGTTATTTGCATTTTAAAATCCTCTTCTCTCCAGATTGCAAACCATGTTTATAGAACCTTTCTCTTCTTTCCTGGGTCTTCTCCAGATCCTTAGCTCTATGGTGGATCTTGCTTTGGCTTTTCTCTTGCTTCACTTCATGTTTTTCATTTTATTTTAGACTTTTCCTTTTCTCTTCTCTTTAGCTGTGTGTTTGATTTCTCTTTGCTTATGTGTCAACTTGTGTAATTTGCTCTTTTCCCTTTATTTTTCTATCATCTGTACTTCCCGTAATGATACCAGGGGCTTTGTGAATGAGGACAAGGAAATGAGACCTTCTGATTGGCTGAATCTTCTTTTACTTGCTGCTGTCATGGGAAAAGCCTCAGTGCCAGGATGCAAGCTGGAGTTCCAGAAGATGACCCCATTCACCATGGATGGAGACTTTGTCCTCGGAGTGATTGCCTTGGCTCATACTAGGGTGGTGTACCCAGTCCTTAACTTCAGAGAGACGCCTAAGCCAGCACGCTGTGAGGGGTAAGACAACCCAAATTGGAAATTAATCTTATTAGTTCAATTGCTAACCAGGAAAGAGACCTGGCATTTAGTTGGTAATAAATGAGAGTCTAGGTCACAGAGCCAAGCAGCATATTTATTTATTTATTTATTTATTTCGAATTTTTCTATACCGACATTCTTGAACAAAGATATCAAATCATATCGGTTTACAATTGAACATAACTGTCGCGGCTATGGCGTTACATCGAACATAGAACATTGAGCAATAAACAATAAACATAGAACAGGTCAACAGTTCAACAATAATATATAGTGAAATTTTATATTAGTTGAAAATCTTCAGATGACTTTTAGTTTTGTGGCATATTAGTTGAAAATCTTCAGATGACTTTTAGTTTTGTGGTGAAATTTTATATTAGTTGAAAATCTTCAGATGACTTTTAGTTTTGTGGCATATTAGTTGAAAATCTTCAGATGACTTTTAGTTTTGTGGTGTTTTTGTAATGTTATATTTTGATATTGCAAATTATAGAGAAGGAAGCATGGTGCTGATGTTATAGACCTCACAATGAAGGAACACGTTTCCAAGAAGTCATAGAAACAGAGAAGCATAGAAATGATGGCAGAAGAAGAGCAATAGGCCCATCCAGTCTGCCCAGCAAGCTTCCACACTTATTTTCTCATACTTATCTATTACTCCGACCGCTGAGTTCAGGGCCCTTATTGGTAGCTTTTTTATTCTAATTTCCTTCCACCCCCGCCATTGATGCAGAGAACAGTGTTGGAGCTGTATCAAAGTGAAGTATAAGGCTTAATGTTTGAGGGTAATAACTGTCATATCGAGCAAGTTACCCCGATGTTTGTATACTCATACTGCTCAGATTAATGCCTTGTTAGATGTTGACTGGATGTAAATCCTATTTCTTCATTCCCCCTGCCGTTGAAGCAGTGAGCTGCGCTGGATATGCATTCAAAGTGAAGTATCAGGCTTAATTTGTTAGGAGTAGTAACCGCCGCAATAAGCAAGCTACTCCCACGCTTATTTGTTTACCCAGATTTTGCAATTCATTCCTTTGTTGTTGTCTGAATATAAATCCTGTTTTCTTCATCCCCTTGCTGTTGAAGTAGTGAGCTGCGCTGGATATGCTTTCCAAGTGAAGTAACAGGCTTAAATTGGTTCGGGATAGTAACCGCCGCAACAAGCAAGCTACTCCCACGCTTATTTGTTTACCCAGACTGTGCAATTCAGTCCTTGTTGGTTGTCTGAATGTAAATCCTTTTTTCTTCATTCCCCCTGCCGTTGAAGCAGAGATTTATGCTGGATATGCATTGAAAGTGAAGTATCAGGCTTAACATAAAAACATAGAAACATAGAAATGACGGCAGAAGAAGACCAATCGGCCCATCCAGTCTGCCCAGCAAGCCTCACACTTCTTTTTTTCTCATACTTATCTGTTTCTCTTGGCTCCTAGTAACCTTTGGTTCTGTTTCCCTTTCACCCTCACCATTAATGCAGAGAGCAGTGATGGAGCTGCATCCAAGTGAAATATCAAGCTTGATTAGTTAGGGGTAGTAACCGCCGCAATAAGCAAGCTACACCCATGCTTATTTGTTTTATCCAGACTATGTTATTCAGCTCTTATTGGTTGTTTTTTTTCTCCCCTGCCATTGTAGCAGAGAGCTATGCTGGATAAGCGTGAACTATTAGTTTTACTTCTCCCCTGCCGTTGAAGCAGGGAGCTATGCTGGATATGCGTGAACTATTAGTTTTACTTCTCCCTGCCGTTGAAGCAGAGAGCTATGCTGGATAAGTGTGAACTATTAGTTTTACTTCTCCCCTGCCGTTGAAGCAGAGAGCTATGCTGGATAAGTGTGAACTATTAGTTTTACTTCTCCCCTGCCGTTGAAGCAGAGAGCTATGCTGGATATGCGTGAACTATTAGTTTTACTTCTCCCTGCCGTTGAAGCAGAGAGCTGTAGTCATCCTAACTTCATAATAGGCAACAAGATAAATTAGTAAATTGATTATTCCTTAGGTGTACCAATCAAATAACTTACCTAAATGAGTACTATTCAATAGAGATGTGCTTCGTTTTTTTCTGCCGGGTCGTTTTTTGACTCGGATACTTTGTGGTAAATTTTGGGTTTTCTCGTTTCGTTTTTTTGAAAAACGAAACGAGGAAACCCGAAACCGGGCCAAAAAATGAAACAGCAAAGGAAGCTTAAAAAAAACCCACCCCAAGCATTTAAAATCAGTTTTCTACATAAATACAAACTATCCCCCCCCATCCCGATCCCTCCCCAAGACTTACTAAGTACATCCCTGGTGGTCCAGCGGGGTCCCGGGTTCCATTTGCCCTCCGTGCCCATGCTACTGCAAGCCGTGCTCTTTAAAATGGTGCTGAATAGCCTCTGAGCTACCATGTCACAGGGGCTACCGGCGCCATTGGTCAGCCCCTGTCACATGGCCATTGGCGCCATCTTGTGCTCCTGTCATGTGACTGGAGCTGACCAATGGCGCCGAAAGCCTCTGTGACATAGTATGGGCAAAGGCTATCGGCGCCATTTTGATTACTGGCAGCCGACAACTAAATTGCTTTCGGACCCCCGCTGGACCCCCAGGGATTATTGGCAAGCCTTGGGGGGGTCAGGAGGGGGCTCTTGACCTCCCCAAGGCTTGCCAATAATCCCTGGGGGTCCAGCGGGGGTCCAAAAGCGATTTTGTTGTCGGCTGCCAGTAATCAAAATGGCGCCGATAGCCTTTGCCCATACTATGTCACAGAGGCTTTTGGCGCCATTGGTCAGCTCCAGTCACATGACAGGAGCACAAGATGGCGCCGATGGCCATGTGACAGGGGCTGACCAATGGCGCCGGTAGCCCCTGTGACATGGTAGTTCAGAGGCTATTCGGCACCATTTTAAAGAGCACGGCTTGCAGTAGCATGGGCACGGAGGGCAAATGGAACCCGGGACCCTGCTGGACCACCAGGGATGTACTTAGTAAGTCTTGGGGAGGGATCGGGATCAGGGGGGGGTGTTGTATTATAGTTTATTTAAATGTTTGGGGTGGGTTTTAATTTAAAAAAAAAAGTGTCCCTCTCCCCATGCAAACCCGAAAAACGAAATTTCCCCGAAATTTGGGGAAAATTCTTTTCGGGTTTCGGGGCCTCCGAAACCACAACGAGTTAGGAAATTTCGTTGAATTTCCTAATTCGGGCGAAAAACGAACCACATCTCTACTATTCAATGCATCTGCTGTGGAGCCTTTATATTGAGGGTAATCATATGGAAACTTAAGGCTTGCCACTTTTGTTCAAAACTCTCTACCTTGGAAAAGGAGCTGGATGACTTTAAAGCTGAATTAGCTTCAATAAAGAGAGTCTCAGCCACTGTACATTATTCAGGAAATAATTTCCCCTTACCACTGAATAACCAAATCTGAAGAAAAAAGAGATTTACTGTGGGCTCAGGTAGGATAAGACCTGTAACCCACAGACACCCATTATTGAAAGCCGTGCAGCCCACAACTCCATCCCCCCACTCACACAGGCCATTAAGGAACTTAAAAAGTATTACAGTGGGCTCTGGTAGAATAAGACCTGTGTCCGGAGACACACACTGTATCAAGTGCAACAAGTACAAAATACCTTCCCTGTATTAAATTCTGAAGAAGTCCTTGAGAAAAAGATTGAAGTGTTATCGGAAAGGAGAGAAAAAACACAATGCATACAGAAATTCCAGATCAGAAACCAAAGGAAAAAGCTCATGGTGATGGATGACTCTGTCATCAGAGGCATTAATCTCGTCCCTTGCACAAATGCAAAGAGAAAAGTGGATAACAAAACTCAACTAAATAGGTCACAAAAGGAGTCCAGGAACAGCAGTAACCTGAACGAAGTAAGCTGGAAAGCTATGAGCACAAATGCTCGTAGTTTGGGTAATAAAATCCCAGAGCTGCAAGCCCTAATGGTGGAGGCGGACTTGGACGTTGTTGCTGTCACGGAAACGTGGTTTACGGAATCTCATGACTGGGATACGGCAATACCAGGCTATAACTTGTTAAGGAAGGACAGAGAGGAGAGGAAAGGGGGAGGAGTGGCTCTTTATGTCAGAAACAATATCCAAGCATCTGAGCTGCAAGGAAGATGGGGCAAAGAAGAAGCACTATGGGGCGACTTAAAAAAAGATGGGGCATCCATTTTTATTGGAGTGGTTTACAGGCCTCCAAACCAAAAGGAAGAGCTGGACAGAGATCTGGTTGATGACATCCACAGGATAGCAAAGAAAGGAGAAGTGGTGATCGTTGGAGACTTTAATATGCCAGATGTAGACTGGAGAATCCCATCTGCAGAATCTAATAATAGTAGAGAAATAGTAGATGCCCTGCAAGTAGCTTTGTTCAAACAAATGGTAATGGAACCCACGAGAGAAGGAGCTATACTCGACTTAGTGCGCACTAATGGAGATAATGTCTCAGACGTCCAGGTGGGTGCCCACCTCAGCACCAGTGATCATCAAACGGTATGGTTTAATATCACAAAAAGGACACGGAAAAGAAGCACAAAAACCCAAGTTTTGATGTTCAAAAACACAGACTTTGATGAAATGGGGAAGTACCTGGAGGAAGAACTAAAAGGCTGGGAGAACGAGAGAGATGTGGATCAACAGTGGACCAATCTAAAAGAAGCAATTACCAAGGCAACTAATCTATATGTTAGAAAAGTAAAGAAAAGCAAAAGAAAAATGAAACCTATCTGGTTCTCAAAGGAGGTGGCTGACAAAATAAAGGATAAAAGAACAGCGTTCAAGAAATATAAAAGATCCCAAAAGGAGGAGCACAAAGAAGAATATATGGTAGAACTGAGGGAGACAAAGAAATTAATCAAGATGGCAAAAAGTCAAGCAGAAGAGAGGATTGCCAAAGAGATAAAGAGTGGTAACAAAACATTTTTCAGATACATCAGTGAAAAGAGAAAAGTTCAAAGTGGTATATTGAAATTGAAAGGTGGAAAGGATCAATGTGTGGAGAGAGACGAAGAAATGGCAGAAATATTAAATGAATACTTCAGTTCTGTGTTCACTAAAGAGGACCCTGGAGAAGGACCATCACTAGTTAACAAGAAACTGGAGGGGAATGGAGTAGATGTAACTCCATTTACAGTAGAAAATGTATGGGAAGAGCTGGTGAAACTGAAAGTGGACAAAGCCATGGGGCCTGATGAAGTTCATCCCAGAATACTGAGGGAGCTCAGAGATGTGCTGGCGGGTCCACTGTGTGACCTGTTCAATAGATCCCTAGAAACGGGAGTGGTGCCGAATGATTGGAGGAGAGCAGTGGTGGTCCCGCTTCACAAGAGTGGGAACAGAGAAGAGGCTGGTAACTACAGACCGGTTAGCCTCACTTCGGTGGTGGGAAAAGTAATGGAGTCACTGTTGAAAGAGAGAATAGTGAACTATCTACAGTCGGGAGAATTGCTGGACCAGAGGCAGCATGGATTCACCATTGGAAGATCCTGTCAGACAAATCTGATTGACTTTTTTGACTGGGTAACCAAGGAATTGGATCAAGGAAGAGCACTCGATGTCATCTACTTGGATTTCAGCAAAGCTTTTGACACTGTCCCGCACAGGAGACTGGTGAATAAAATGAGAAGCTTAGGAGTGAGTGCCGAGGTGGTGGCCTGGATTGCAAACTGGTTGACGGACAGAAGACAACGTGTGATGGTAAATGGAACTCTCTCTGAAGAGAGAGCGGTTTTAAGTGGTGTACCACAGGGATCGGTGTTGGGACTGGTCCTTTTCAATATCTTTGTGAGCGACATTGCGGAAGGGATAGAAGGTAAGGTATGTCTTTTAGCGGATGACACTAAGATCTGCAACAGAGTGGACACGCCGGCAGGAGTGGAGAGAATGAGACGTGATTTAAGGAAGATGGAAGAGTGGTCGAAGATATGGCAGCTGAGATTCAATGCCAAGAAGTGCAGAGTCATGCATATGGGGAGTGGAAATCCGAATGAACTGTATTTGATGGGGGGAGAAAGGCTGATGTGCACGGAGCAGGAGAGAGACCTTGGGGTGATGGTGTCTAATGATCTGAAGTTGGCGAAACAATGTGACAAGGCAATAGCTAAAGCCAGAAGAATGCTGGGCTGCATAGAGAGAGGAATATCGAGTAAGAAAAGGGAAGTGATTATCCCCTTGTACAGGTCCTTGGTGAGACCTCACCTGGAGTATTGTGTTCAGTTCTGGAGACCGTATCTCCGAAGAGACAGAGACAAGATGGAGGCGGTTCAGAGAAAGGCGACCAAAAAGGTGGAAGGTCATCATCAAATGACTTATGAGGAGAGATTGAAGAACCTAAATATGTACACCCTGGAGGAAAGGAGGAGCAGAGGTGATATGATGCAGACTTTCAGATACTTGAAAGGTTTTAATGATCCAAAGACAACGACAAACCTTTTCCGTAGGAAAAAAATCAGCAGAACCAGGGGTCACGATTTGAAGCTCCATGGAGGAAGATTCAGAACCAATGTCAGGAAGTATTTCTTCATGGAGAGGGTGGTGGATGCCTGGAATGCCCTTCCGGAGGAAGTGGTGAAGACCAGAACTGTGAAGGACTTCAAAGGGGCATGGGATAAACACTGTGGATCCATAAAGTCAAGAGGCCGTCAATGAAGAGTGGGTGGCTCCCCAGAATGACGGCTACTGCCTGGAGATAATACCCTTATTCAATAAACATACACATGCTTACTGTGACTCCAACATCGCTCTAAGCTTCAACAGCAAGAGGAAATGTGGAAAAAAGGATTTGCACTCACAAAGCGGGGAGTAGCTGGCTTGTTACGGCGGTTACTTACTACCCCAAACCAAATAAGCCTGATACTTCACTTTCAATGCATATCCAGCATAGCTGGATGCTTCAACGGCAGGGGAGAAGAAAAACTGATACTTCACGCATATCCAGCTTAGCTCTCTGCTTCAATGGCAGGGGAGAAGAAAAACTGATACTTCACGCATATCCAGCATAGCTCTCTGCTTCAACGGCAGGGGAGAAGAAAAACTGATACTTCACGCATATCCAGCATAGCTCTCTGCTTCAACGGCAGGGGAGAAGAAAAACTGATACTTCACGCATATCCAGCATAGCTCCCTGCTTCAACGGCAGGGGAGAAGAAAAACAACCAATAAGGGCTGAATAACATAGTCTGGGTAAAACAAATAAGCATGGGTGTAGCTTGCTTATTGCGGCGGTTACTACCCCTACTACCCCAAACTAATCAAGCTTGATATTTCACTTGGATGCAGCTCCATCACTGCTCTCTACATTAATGGTGGGGGTGGAAGGGAAATAGAACCAAAGAGCTAAGAGAAACAGATAAGTAAGAGAAAAAAATGTGTGAAGCTTGCTGGGCAGACTGGATGGGCCGTTTGGTCTTCTTCTGCCATCATTTCTATGTTTCTATGTTTCTATATGAGTGAAGTATTAGTTTTTCTTCTCCCCTGCTGTTGAAGCAGAGAGCTATGCTGGATATGTATTGAAAGTGAAGTATGCATTGAAAGCCACATTATCTATCAACAAATATTGAATAAGCCTAATAATTGGTAATACCTATAGCTTATGAACTCTTCGTTAATTTTGCATACTCTTGCCCACCCCTGTTTTTTTGGTTTTTTTTTTAAATATGGAGATGGCAGGCCTCCATTCTTCCGCTCCGTGAAGGTGGAACACCAACCACTGGCCACTGGCATCCCGCTCCGTGAATGCCTCTGTGGCTACTGCCGCTCCGTGCAGTGTTTAAATGCCTCTGTGGCTACTGCCGCTCCGTGCAGTGTTTTGCTGCCTCCTCTTTATTCACGCCCTCTAGACTTGATGGATCCACAGTGTTTATCCCATGCCCTTTTGAAGTCGTTCACAGTTTTGGACTTCACCACTTCCTCCGGAAGGGTTCCAGGTATCCACCACTCTCTCCGTGAAGAAATATTTCCTGACATTGGTTCTTAGTCTTCCTCCCTGGAGCCTCAGCTCATGACTTCTGGTTCTGCTGATTTTTTTCTGACGGAAAAGGTTTGTCGTTGTCTTTGGATCGTTAAAGTTTTTCAAGTCTCTGAAGGTCTGAATCATATTACCCCTGCTCCTCCTTTCCTCCAGGGTATACATATTTAGATTCTTCAATCTCTCTTCGTATGACATCCGATGAAGACCCTCCACCTTTTTGGTCGCTCTTCTCTGTACCGCTTCCATCTTGTCTCTGTCTCTTTGTAGATACGGTCTCCAGGCTTAATTGGTTTGGGGTAGTAACCGCTGCAACAAGCAAGCTACTTCCACGCTTATTTGTTTACCCAGATTGTGCTACCTTGTTGGTTTTTGCCTGAATGAAATCCTCTTTTCCACATTTCCTCTTGCCGTTGAAGCATAGAGCAATGTTGGTTGTTGAAGCATAGAGCAATGTTAGTTAAATTGTAGTCAATTGTAGAAAAGTTTTATTATGAGAGACTCCTATTGACAAACTTATTGTGTCAATCATCAAAATGCATTACGGCTATATGGCATGATAAAAGGGGTCTAACATGCATTACAAGAGCGATATTTAGTGTGTCCCACGTTAGCATGCAAATATGATAATGAGTATGCAAAAGCTTGAATATTATACAAATTAGGGGTACCTACCACATTTAGCGATCAAATAATTCACAATAGCGTGGGTTTTAACAGCAGAAATAACAACACATTTTTTTTTGCAGTAGAGGGCCAAAAATGTTTTTATAGCAAGAAAATGGCCGTTATTGCGGAACGCAGCTATTATTGTGCATTATAAAATGAGGCCTTCTATCATACGCACCTACCAAGGCTTACTGGATCAATAGAAACACCTTTTCTTACTTGGCCTTTCTTCCTAAAGCTACAATGTTACTTGTGGTAGGATACTGGCTGTTTTGGGCAGCTTGGCGGTGTCGACAGCAACAAGAACAACAAGAACCACAACAACAGGCAAGGGAAGTTCAAACCCCTCCTAGGGAAGTCCCATCACCAAAGCTAGAGCCACCGGGCCTGCCGCTCGAGCGTCCTGACCCACGGCAGTGCTGGCCATGCAGGAGACCATGGCTGCAATACAGGGAGCGCATCTTTCATCCACGAGCCTCATTGCTAGGCATGCTGGAGGAACATGTAGTTAGCAGGTATTGCCTTAGCTGTCAGGCTATCATGGAATTATATGAAGACCTCAAAGGGGATCTGGATCCGGTCACGGAAAGTTCCCACACTATACCGGGCCTCACCAAACTTTTGTGCACCTCCATTTCATGGCATCTGGCTCATTCCAAACAACAGTTGGGGCCATCGGGGGAATGTCCCAAATCTAATTTTCCCGCTGTCTGAGCCAGGTAATAACAGCTGTACGTGCCCGCATTAATTGGTACATAGCATTCCCTCTGAAAGGCAGGACTTGCTGAAATTGAAGAGAGGGTTTTATGCCATTGCCAACTTTCTAAATGTCCTGGGAGCTATCGACTGCACTCACATAGCCATCATCCCACCTCACCGTAGGGAGGAGATCTACCGCAATAGAAAGCTCTTCCACTCCATCAACGTGCAAGTGGTCTGTGATGCTCAAATGCGCATCCTTGACATGGTCGCCAGGTACCTGGGAGTTGCGCACAATTTCTTTATACTTAGGCAATTGACCCTGTTTGAAGGTTTTGTAGATGGCCTCTAGGTGATGGTTGTTTCGTAGGTAAGGTCGATGCTTCATGCTCTAGTCCCTCTCTGGCTATGTGTTTCCACCAAACACATACCAACTAGCGACCTAACACCTCTCCCCCCTCCCCTCTCCCTATAAACCTCCCCGTAATTAAAGTCCTTTTTTCAACTTACCTATTAAAGGTTGCGATGTATATAACCAGGCATAATAAGCCACTATATATAAGTTCCTCTCAATTGACTCCTATTTACTATGTATTATCTCTGTCTCTGTGTTCCCCTGTGTTCACTAACAAACTGTTCCTACGCATGTAATTATGTTACCACACATTAACGTTCTAATGTTTTAATGTTTCTATGTTCTTAATGTTACAATGTAAAAATAGCTTGACCCCATCTTACTATTATCCTGTTATAATGTGAACCGATGTGATGTACCCCAACGAATGTTGGTATACAAAAGCAAATAAATAAATAAATAAATAAATGACAATGACCCTGGGGGGCTGTCAGGGATGTGACAGCATAGGTGACATGACAAGTGGCTTGTACAGTTTGGTCGACAAGCCAGCAAGCCAAGGTCTGGCTTTCTCTCTCCATGCTGGAGAGGACTGCTAATGTTGTGTTTCCAAACAATACACTTGTCACCACCACTCCTCCTCCAACACACAAATACAGACAAACTATTTATTTATTTATTTATTTATTTAACAGTTTTATATACCGAAGTTCTAGTAACAAAGTTACTAATCAATTCGGTTTACATTGTAACAATAACAATAACAAACTAACCAAACACTTTCACACAGAGATCAATACAAGAGACAAAGGGAAAGGGAAACAGATGAGAAACAAGCAACAGGACTCCACACTCAGAACTCACTAAATACCTCCAACCAACTACCAACTCACCTGCTCTCCTCTCCTCTCTCCAACGCCTGACACACCCTCAAAGAGGCAGCTGAGGAAGCCTGGATATATAAACCAAAACATTTATGAGCGATGTATAAAATGACGGGCGACGCATACAATTGCATGCCATGTGCTGTGGCATCACGTGACATGATAATGTAGCGAGAGTTTCGCTACTTTGCTATGCAATGAGGTAGATCAGATATTTTCCTAAACACGCCTCTTTTTTTATCGCATCTGCTACTGCACCATATTGATGCTTTATTTATAGCATTTTGATGATTCTAGGCCTTAGTTAGCTTTAATTGTGTTGAAATTCCCTGACACGGTCCCGTGTTTTGCACAAAAACTGCTCCGGGAGGGACAGAGGAGACAGTAATTAAAACACTGGTAATGTGGGTGTAGGAGCTCTTCGAAATGATCTTTATTGAACGGACATGGCTGCAGCATAAGTCATAACTATATAACCAATTCAAACACTGAGCATTTCTCTAACCAATTACAACCAAATAACACTTTCTCTAACCAATTTCTCTAACCAATTACAACCAATAACACAAATAATACCCCAAAGAACTCATCAATTCAATTCAAATCCTTGGCAGTCCTTGTGCCTATGTTTTTATGCCTTTGCCTACATTAGGCTATATATTGTATCTATGTTATAATCCCCATATATTTATTTCCAAGTTATTTCTTCCTGTTCATTGTAAGACAATTACTTGTCACTGTTAAAGTTTAAAATGTAAACCGAATTGATCAGTAATTCTGTTATTGGAAAGTCGGTATAGAAAAGCTATAAATAAATAAATAAATAAACCAAGTCACCCATTAGTCATTTTCTCTAATCCCTAGGGTGCCTGTAACCTCAAATGAGTTGCAGTTTGTACATGCTTAGTACCTACCATACTAAATGCAAAATTCTGTGGAGATGCCAGGCCATTAAAGCCTCTCTCTTCTGGTGATTCTGAGTGCAATACTCTGCCAATGGGGATGCAGAGCTGTTGAAACTCACACCTCCAATAATCCTGTAATTCTATCTTTGCTTATCCATGGAAGATCTCTGTGGTGCAGTGATGCCTTGGGTCCATAGCAAGAGCAGGGCTCACTTATTCAAGCTGCAGCATAGCTTTTAGGGTGGTGAGCAGGCCAATCCTGACCATCAAAGCCAAAGACTTGACAGGGAACTAATCTACATTCTCATTTACCCATGACACATGGTGGCAGGTACCCGCTCAATATACCCTGCCTGACCAGCTTTCAACAGAGCATTTGCTGTGCACTCTTAGGGCATGGTCAACTCTGCCCCCCCCCCCCATGTTATGAATGTTTGGTACCTCCCCATAGCTACCCCACAGCATGAAGACACACAATCTTACCTGATATGGGTGGGCTGGGTGCAAAAGCCCATCTGCCCTCCCACCAGCCTCTGCCGTCCCCTTCCCCAGATCACCTCCATGGTTGTGGCCTCTTCCCCCCCCCCCTCCCCCCCCTTTTGTGTGTGGTTAGGGATAGGCTCCTTTATCTGTTTATTATCTGACACATTTTAATTTTCTGAAGTGTATTTTGTTTGTGTAATAATGTTGTAACCCATAGCACTGGACTGGGACTGGACGCTGGCTAGACTGGCTTTCGCAGAACAAGAATCAGGATCTACTGCCTCTACCGGCCACTTTCCCCTTGGGTTGAGCCCTCAGGTGCTGGTGGCCGGCAGGACTTAAACTGGAAAGAGACACACACCAAGGGCTGTTACTGAAAGGCACACAGGCAGGACTGATGCAAAAGTGAAAAAGGTGCCCATTAAAAGAGAAAGTGACAGGGAGAAACAGACAGGGCTTGTAGCAGACTAAACAAGAAAGGCCGGATTCATCACAGTGTTTTCCCATAGACACAGAATGGGAGAAATGCCTTAGTGAATCAGGCCCTAAGAGAGGAAGGCCACAGATTAGTGCCACAAACAAATAAATACAGGCTAGGACCAGACACACTATAAGAAGGCCACAATTAAGGCCAAACAGAAAGGAAAAAACAAAATGGAAGGCCAAAGATTAGGGCCACAGTTTGATGATTTGATTTATTTTTAATTATCAACTACTTTGGGCCTTTCTGGATAAGGCAGGAATAAAGTTAAATAAATAAAAAAATAATATGATGACAGCAGGTTGTTTATTCCCAACAGATTCCAGATCCGATATTACCGTGACATATTGGCCATCATGTTTGCAATTGAAGAAATTAACCAGAACCAGCATCTGCTGCCAAACCACACCCTGGGCTTCTGGTTCATGGACTCCTGTTTTTCAGAGGTAGTCGCTCTCCAGGACACTCTCCTGCTGCTGTCTGGGGGGAACAGAACACTCCCGAATTATAAGTGTGGGGCACACTTGACTCTGGCAGGAATCATTGGGGAGCTCTACTCTTCCGTGTCTGAGGTCATGGCCAGGATACTAGGGGTTTACAGGATCCCACAGGTATGACATTTCTCTACGATTCCATCAAAGAGTCATTGGGTTAACACTTGATTCCATTTTGTCTTCACAATCCGATATTCCCCCATTGCATTCATGAACTTCCAGTTTCTTCTTTTCTTAGGGAAACTGGAGTCACAAGTTCATAAATCTAAGGAGGCAAAACCCAGGACAATCTCAGATGAAATGAAAAACCTTAAAATACTCTCATCATTGTTCACCCAAGTCACTGATATGTTTTATGCCCCCCTGTCAATATATATGAGAGAGATGATGGAAATCTTTTTTTTCAGATCAGCATTTCAGCACAGCATCCAATGTTGAGTGATAAGATCCAGTTCCCATCTTTCCTACGCATCTACCCTTCAGCCACCATGCTGCCCCATGCCATTGCCCAACTGCTGCACCACTTCAAATGGATGTGGGTGGGGATCTTGTTTTCCAATGCAGATGTTACCAGCCTGCAAAGTCAGAAGTTACAGCAGAAGGTGTTGGAGAATGATGGTTGTGTTGCTTTCCTGGAGAAGATTGATGATCGCTACCCCAGTGAAAGGCTGGCGAAAGTGGCAGAGGTGATTCTTCAGTCCTCTGCAACTGTGATTGTGTGCCTCTGCTTCGAAGTACACCTCAAGCCTATCCTGGAGCTCCTTTCCCTCAGGAACACTACTGCCAAGGTCTGGGTCTTCTCATCTGCATTTGCCATCAACCCTCATGTGTTCACCAGGGAATCCTGGAGGCTTCTCAATGGCAGCCTGGTGTTCATTGGATCCACCAGTGACATCTCCCACTTCACTAATTTCCTCTACCACATTTGGCCTTCTGCACACCCATGGGATACCTTCGCCAAACTGTTCTGGGAAAAGGCATTTGGGTGTCAATGGGATGGAAAGAACTTGACTCGTGTAGAGACTGAGAAAGATGTCATTCCATGCACAGGTGAAGAGGACTTCAAAGCACTGGACCCAGCGATCTTTCAGTTGAATGATTTAAGTGGTACTTATCAGGCTTACCTGGCTGTTTACATTTATGCACATGCTCTGTACAACATGATTTCAGCTGGTCTCATGGATGATAGTTTTGGAATAGACACAAACATTCATAATATCAAACCATGGCAGGTAATGATGAAAATAATTGGATTTTTATAATGCTAAATGCAAACAAGATCCTGGTGGTGTTTAAACTTTAGAGGCTTTGAAATATATATATATGCAGATGATTGGATAAAACATTACTGGTTTCTTCAGTGCATGAAATGGCCAGGGGAGAAGGCATATAGTTACTAGATAATTATTAAATCAACAATTGGCAAAACTGGTGAAATGTACTTGGTCAAGATCTTCCAGAGGATCACTGGCAGACATCAGGGGAGGCTGTATGATTCCCCCCCAAGATCTCACAGAAACTCAAATAATAAACCAGGATTTGAACTGAAATACAGGGATATTAAATGACTTGCGCAAGGTCAAACGGGGGATGAATGGTCAATGCCCACTTTGAATTGAAGCACGGGGAACTTAAGTGACTCGTTTAACGTCACACAAGGATTCATTGGCTCAGATGGGACTAGAAATGAAGCACGGGGGAAAAACTGTTTGATTTTAAAAGCCCTACACATGCCAAAGCCGGGAGATATGCCCGTGACTTGGCCCGGCACGCGCTGCATGGATTTTAAAAGCCACGCCAGTAGGCACGTATCTCCCGGTACGAGCACAAAATATTTTTTTCAGAAAAAGGGGCGGGGTCTGGGCAGGGAATGCATGGGACATGGGTGGGCCAGGTCTTACCATGAAATCTGTGTGTTTGGGTACTTGCCAGGTTCTTGTGACTTGGATTGGCCTCTGTTGGAGACAGGATGATGGACTTGATGGACCCCTTGGTCTGACTCAGCATGGCAATTTCTTATGTTCTTAAATATTTACACGCAGAAGTGTATAACTTTACTTCTGCTATGGATGGCGTGTAAGTTGTAAAATTTAAAAAAACGAGGCTAATCAACGAGGTTTTAAGGATGGGGCTAATAGGGTAAAAGGGAGGTAAGTTAGCTAGGGGGTTTAGGAATTCCTATTCTTTATTGCGGCAAACTGGGAACGAACTGGGAAAACAGGTAATTGCGTCGGCATGCGTCTACTAAAATCCCGCCCACTTATGCAGTACACGTGGCATTTGTGCACATATATGCGCCAATATAAAATCTCACTCACATGACTAGCCAATTTTAAAACACACGTGCATAGGTTATGAAATCGTTGCGTCTACGTGTGCAAGCCGGAAAACGCGCACACATGTGCACCCGCCTGCGAGTCTTAATATTTACTCTAAGTGATTTGTCCTAGGTCACATAGATGTAGACCCCATCCCAGTCTGCACATGAGCACAGGGATGGTCAAAGAAATTTCAAGGTCCAATGACCTACCTGGGTTCCTGCACAGGGGGAAAAATATTTACTTTCTAAGGTTTATTCTACACACAGGATTTTTTTCTTTACACCGGTCCAGCAGAACCACAAAAAACATTACATGGACTCCAAGGTTGTTGAAAAAATAAGCTATTTACTGTCACTGACAAGAAAGAAAAACAAAGTCCAACATCAGTTCATAAAATATAAACTCAGTCTTTTTCCACAAAAGGTCAGCAACCTTCTGTGACCTGGGTTTCAGAAGGTTGCCTCCATGCTTCCCTGAGTTAAAGTCATTCTGGGATTATAAACTGAACAGATAGTCCACCTGGGCTGTTTGACTGATAATTCAGACGTGTTTAACTGATCTTGGGATGCTGATCCTCTAACTTCCCCCCTTAGTAATAAGGAGAAGAGGATTCCAGGAATTGCTGTGGATTGGTTTTGCAGCTCTGGAGGCTGCTCTGTAGAATTTACCACTGAAGGGTTAACAAGCAGTGAGACTGAACTGTGAAGTCAGCTGGATGATCTGAGAGCAGTGAGTCAGCTGACCCTGGTAGCCAATAGGAGCTGGAGAATCCCTGCACCAGCCATGTACTATGAGGAAAGCAGTGAGGACTGATGTGATTTTGAATCTTCTGTGGGAGCAGAATGGAGGAGAAATGCTTCTCTATCAGGAACTATCCTTCTGTGTTGATAAAGAGCCAGAGAAGGACAGTAGTGTTGGAGGCTGAAAACTGCAGCAGCACAGACTGGATTTGGGAGCTGAATCCAGGCAGTTTTCCACTGTGGGATATTGAAATAAGTGAATTTGGAGTCAGAAGGGTTGCTATTGCTTCCCCTGTACAGCTGGAAGCACCTCCTTAGATTACTTACTGACACTTTCACAGTTGACTGCCCAACAATTCTGAGGCAGTTTTGTTTGACTTGGAAAACCTAGCAAGCCAGAGATAGAGGTGCAGGACTATGAACACTCCAGAGGAGGAAGGCAAACCCTACATTTGGCAGCTTGTCCAGCTTAGAGAAAAACCAGCATGAACCACAATGTTTGTTTGTTTTTTGTGCAGAGATCACAGTTTAGATTTTGGGGTACCCCAGAGTGAAATGCTTTAAATGACTGATAATACTAAGTGACATATTTTCTCAGTTAACTGTTTAAATGTTGTTGAGGTTTATGCAGCTTGCCATTGCTTCAGTCTTGTGACGCTGTTGGTTTTCTAAGCAGTCATTTCATGTTGTTGTTCCCTGTTTTTTCCTCACCGACAAATTTCCATTTCCTAATTCTTTGCCAGTAAGCGTCTGAACTGTTATTTGGTGTGAATGTTTTGTGTTGGGTCCCTAGGGAAGGAAGGGAGGAGCCTGGATGGTCAGGGACCCTTAAGTGGTGCTTGGGTGTAGTTTTGGGGTTTTAGGACATTGTCTCTATAGGGCGTGGAACCCGCAGATGCGATAAATCAACATTTTTTTTCCTATGGCACTTTCCCATCACTTGGCACAAGGTAATCACAAATACCTCAGAGGAGGGCTACACTTCCAAGCAGTCAGCTCACTGGGACAGGAAGTCTTTCTTCCTGGGCTCTCCCAGTACTTCAGGAGCTGAAGGAGCAACAGCACAGCAGGAAACAGCAGCATCTGACACCAGTGTGATCAAGAGCGGGAGATGTAGTGCAGCCTGCGGTCCCAGAGAAAGCAGCGTCGCCCCTCCCCCAGTCACTGGCATGGCCTGCAGTGATGGAAGAAGCAGCATGTGCCTACTACCCTGTAAACTTGGCCCACAAGCCCAGAAGATGTAGCATTCTCCTCCCCCTCTCACCCAATGTCAGGAACAGAAGGAGCTGATCGGTCTACAGGGCTGGAAGACGTGGCAGTGGCCTTCCCACAAAGAGTGACCCACAAGACCGGAAGGAGTAATGTTGGCCTCTCCCCCCCAGCCCCAAAGTCAGGAGCAGGAAGAGCAGTGCAGAGCAGAAAGAAATAACTTCAGGCTTTCCTCTTCCTCTCACCCCCCATTCCTAAGAGAAACATGGGAACACCTGCACAGAGCAGCAGTGTCTGCCTTGGGAAGCTTGCTGGGCAGACTGGATGGACCATTTTGGTCTTTTTCTGCCGCCATTACTGTGCTACTATGTTAGGAATAGATGGAGGAGGAGCAACAGTCTCATGGCAAGAAGAAGAAGAGTCCATTGGGCCACAATAGCTGAAGGAGAAGGTTGCTGCTACTGCCCTGTGTGCTGCCAGAGGGAGAAACAAATGAAACAACATGTGTGTGAATGAGAGAGAGCATGTGTGTGGGTTTGTATGTGTGTGTTATTGCTTATGAGAGAGAAAAAAACATGTGTGCGAGAGAGACAGCATGTGTGTGATTGAGCAGGTGAATGAGAAAGTACATGTATGAGTGAAAGCGCATGTGAGAGACAGCATTTATTTATTTATTTTATTTAGCATTTTTCTATACCGGCATTCAAGATAAGAATCACATCATGCTGGTTTACATTTAACAGGGGGTGCAAAATGAAAATAAACTAAAAAAACTGTAACAAGTGAAGAGAAACTGGAAAGTTACAATAAAACAAGGATATTCAAACTGGGTGGAGGAAAGTCTAAAGGAGTTTAATAGAAAGCGCAATTATTTACAATGTTCTAGGAATGTCTGACTGTGATTGTCGTTGCATTGAGATTCAGTTGGGGTCTGGAAAGACTTGTTTAAACAACCACGTCTTAAGCCTTTTTCTGAATGTTAGAAGGCACGGTTCTTGATGAAGATCCGGAGGAATGGAGTTCCATAGCGATGGTCCTGCTGTAGAGAAAGCCCGGTCTCTAAATGTTATATGTTGAGAGGTTTTGGCATGGGGTACATGTAATGAATCTCTGTAAGCTTCTCTAATGGGTCTGGAGGAGGTATGTTTTCTGAATGGGATTTGTAGGTTGAGTGGAGCATGGTGATGCATGGCTTTATAGATAGTGGTAATGGACTTGTGAATGATTCTGTAATGGATTGGCAGCCAGTGTAGGTCTTTAAGGATGGGAGAAATGTGGTCTCTTCTCCTCGTGTTTGTCAGTATTCTGGCTGCCGCATTTTGGACCATACTAAGTCTCTTGTTTGGGTGATGTGAAGGTTTGCTGGTGTGTTTGTAGTGATAGTACTGTTTTCCGGGGAGATGAGAAGGAGTTCGGTCTTAGAAGAGTTTAGTATTAAGTTTAAGCTAGTGAGGAGGCCGTTGATTTCTTGAAGGCAGTTTTCCCAAAATTCAAGTGTTTTAGTGATGGATTCTTTAAGGGGGATCACGATCTGGACATCGTTGGCATATAAGAAGTGTTTTAGGTTCATTTTGGTTAACAGCTTGCATAGTGGAAGAAGGTAAATGTTGAAGAGCGTGGGGGATAGGGAAGAACCCTGGGGAACTCCTAGGGAGGAATGATGACTGTGTGATTCTTTATTGTGGATTTTAACCTTGTAGCCTCTGTTATCTAGGAATGTTTTGCATATGTGTGTGAGTTATTGAGGATGGGTTGTGAGTTATTGAGGATGGGTTGTGAGTGAGTGAGAGAGAAAGGAGAAAGTTTGTGCACAACAACCTATCCCGACTCTCCTCTCTGCTAATCCGCAACAATCTTAAGGCATCATGAAATCAAAAGTATGGAGAGTAGGTGTTATTTCTATCCTTACTAGCTTTAATTAAATTGGGTGTTATTTGATGTATTTACTGTTTCGAAATATTTTATTGATGTTTGGAAAAGTTTTATATGGGTTTTTAATTACTGGATGTTATTTTATTTGTCAGCTGTTTTGAAATTTTTCTTCTTGTTAATGGGGCAGATTTCAAAAAAATATGTGAGCGCGTACTTTTCTTCATGCACCCGGCGCAAACAAGAGTACGCTGGATTTTAATAGATACGCACGTAGCCGCGCCTATCTTTTAAAATCCGGGGTCGGCTCATACAAGGGGGTGCACATTTGTGCACCTTGTGCGCGCCGAGCCCTGCGCGTGCTGCCCGTTCCTTCTGCCTCCTCCCACCTTCCCCTCCCTTCCCCTACCTAACCCACTCCCCAGCCCTATCTAACCCCCCCCTGCCTTTATTATAAAAGTTACGCCTGCCCAAGGCAGGCATAACTCACGCGTGCCGGCCAGCCACCGGCGCGCGATTCCCCGGCCCGGGAGCAGTTTCAGAGGTCTTGGCCACGCCCACTAAATGCCCCGGGCTGGAACCACGCCCACGGCCCCACCCCCAGATGACGCGCCACCGCAACATGCCCCCGACATGCTCCCCCAGGAAATCCCCGGGACTTACGCACGTCCTGGGTCTTGCGCATGCCGCCGAGCCTATTCAACATAGGCTCGGCACGCGCAGGGGGAGCTTGGGGCAGGTTTTCGGGGGGTACGCGCGTACCTCTATGAAAATCTGCCCCAATATGTTTTTACTGTTATGATTGATGTTTTCTATTTCTTGATTGTATTGTTTGAAGATTTATGAGAAATGGTAATGTTTCTGTTTTTCTATTGTTTCGCTGCGTACAGAGTCTGGATTGTTGCTGTTTCCAGTTCAGTTTTTGTCTGCATGTTTCTATTTATACTTTTTGGTTCTTTATTCTATATTTGGTGAGGGTCTGTCTGTTTTCTCTGTATGTATCCAAGTAAGGTATTCTGTTACCGTGTAGTTTCTGTGGAGGAGTCTATAGCAGCCTGGCTTATTCTGTTTTCTTAACAGGAGGTGTATTGGTGTTTTAGGACCTGGTGTAATTTTTGCAGTGTTGCCTTTTCATAGGTAGGAGTTTTGCTATTAGAGTGCTGGCAATTAGTGCTAGTTTTTGTATGAAAAATTTACTATATTGTAATTGTAATTCAATTTACAAATGCCTTTCTGAGGGCTAAACACAGACTCAGCATGCGTTACCATATTATATGGATTCCAAGTATCTCTTTTTTATTTTTTTGCAGGATTTTCTGGCTGGCACCACAGCAGTGCATGTAAATATAATATACATATTGTTGTTAGTAAAATGTTTACCTCAGAAGACTGCACTTTGAATGTTCTTTTTCATGTAAAAACTGCTGGAATTATGAGATTTCTTATGTCCTTCAACTGGCACCTTTGCTGCGGAGGAATAAAGCCCACTGGAACCACTGTGTGAGAGAATGGCTTACCCAAAAGAGTTTCCTTTTGCCCTTTCCCATTGTCAGCAGAAAGATTCAAAGAAATCCCAAGACATGCCAGCAATTCACATAAGGGAAGCATATAAATATTAAAAAGAGTGGCCAAAAGGGCACACCCTTTACAATTTGAAACACTTCAGAAAAATGATTATTAGGGATGTGCAGACAAAAAGTTTATGTTCATAAGTCCATAAGTCGAAGGTGAGGGTCAATTTCGGTCAATATGGACATATGTAGAATTCCATAAGTTGAGTCTATGTCCATAAGTCGCCCGGTTCCCATTAAAGTCAATGGGGGAAGGATTTCCAGCCTATTTTTGGCTGCAGAATTGGGGTTTTCTTATCAATTGTCATGAAACTTCTGGGGAGCAATCATCACAACAACAAAAGAGCTCCAAGGTACTTAGACTGTGGCAAAGTGGCACCTAAGTGGCATGAATAGCCTAAGGCACTGGAAAGGTGCAAAGGGGTACCAGAAGTGGCAAGAGTGTTTTAACAGAGGCACAAAGCAGCAGTGAGAATGTCAAAAACACACTACAGCTTCAAAACAGAGCACCGATAGCACATGCATGAACCATCAAAGGCAGCACAACAGGCAAAGCGGCAAGACAAGTGGCATTGACATCCAACAGCACAATGAAGGGGGAACATAGCAAGCAGATAGACTAGCACCAACACACTGAGGAACCATGAGAGTGGCAAGAACACCACAAGGAGTTAAGTGAGTCATCTGGTGTATGGCAACAAAAGCAGAGTGGCAGAAAGCTGATAGGGGCAAGACAGGCTGGCAGAGTGGAGGTAGTCTGGTCTGATCCCTGTGGTTTTGATAGGGGAAAGACAGGCTGGCCCAGGAGAGAGTTCCCTTTCCTTTGTGCAGGGAAGGACTCCCTGGAACGGGTCCACCCCTAGAGTTGGTGTACCCGGTGTTTACATTGGCGTCCAGTGAATTCCGTTGGCGTCTAGTGAATTCCGTTGGCGTCTAGTGAATTCTGACTGTACTTACGCACTTCAGCTGATTACAAAGGAAATTGAAGAAGATCTCTCAGAAATAAGAATACTGCTACTCCAGTCAAAATCTGCAATATCAACCTATGTTGACTTTGTACCGTAGAGGTCAATCCCAGCTAGGGACACAAGGCCTGGATGAACAGGCACAGCAATGGAGTTAAAACACCTGTGGGAACACAAGACCTGGATGAACAGGCACATCATTCGAGGACAGAGGTCAATCCCAGCTAGGGACACAAGGCCTGGATGAACAGGCACAGCAATTGAGTTAAAACACGTGTGGGAACACAAGGCCTGGATGAACAGGCACATCATTCTAGGACAGAGGTCAATCCCAGCTAGGGACACAAGGCCTGGATGAACAGGCACAGCAATGGAGTTAAAACACTTGTGGGAACACAAGGCCTGGAGGAACGGGCACATCATTTGAGGACAGAGGTCAATCCCAGCTAGGGACACAAGGCCTGGATGAACAGGCACAGCAATGGAGTTAAAACACTTGTGGGAACACAAGGCCTGGATAAACAGGCACATCATTCGAGGACAGAGGTCAATCCCAGCTAGGGACACAAGGCCTGGATGAACAGGCAGGCACAGCAATGGAGTTAAAACACCAGTAGGAACATGGATGAACACGGATACTCGGATAGTAATTTTTTTTTTAATGTATTTATATTCTTATTTTAAAACGTTTCTAGCACTTCATACTTGATTACACTCAGGTACTGTAGGTATTTCCCTATCCCCAGAGGAACACAAGGCCTGGAGGAACGGGCACAGCAATGGAGTTAAAACACTTGTGGGAACACAAGGCCTGGATGAACAGGCACATCATTCTAGGACAGAGGTCAATCCCAGCTAGGGACACAAGGCCTGGATGAACAGGCACAGCAATGGAGTTAAAACACTTGTGGGAACACAAGGCCTGGAGGAACGGGCACATCATTCGAGGACAGAGGTCAATCCCAGCTAGGGACACAAGGCCTGGATGAACAGGCACAGCAATGGAGTTAAAACACTTGTGGGAACACAAGGCCTGGATAAACAGGCACATCATTCGAGGACAGAGGTCAATCCCAGCTAGGGACACAAGGCCTGGATGAACAGGCAGGCACAGCAATGGAGTTAAAACACCAGTAGGAACATGGATGAACACGGATACTCGGATAGTAATTTTTTTTTTAATGTATTTATATTCTTATTTTAAAACGTTTCTAGCACTTCATACTTGATTACACTCAGGTACTGTAGGTATTTCCCTATCCCCAGAGGAACACAAGGCCTGGAGGAACGGGCACAGCAATGGAGTTAAAACACTTGTGGGAACACAAGGCCTGGATGAACAGGCACATCATTTGAGGACAGAGGTCAATCCCAGCTAGGGACACAAGGCCTGGATGAACAGGCAGGCACAGCAATGGAGTTAAAACACCAGTAGGAACATGGATGAACACGGATACTCTGATAGTAATTTTTTTTTTTAATGTATTTATATTCTTATTTTAAAACGTTTCTAGCACTTCATACTTGATTACACTCAGGTACTGTAGGTATTTCCCTATCCCCAGAGGAATACAAGGCCTGGAGGAATGGGCACAGCAATGGAGTTAAAACACTTGTGGGAACACAAGGCCTGGATGAACAGGCACATCATTCGAGGACAGAGGTCAATCCCAGCTAGGGACACAAGGCCTGGATGAACAGGCAGGCACAGCAATGGAGTTAAAACACCAGTAGGAACACAAGGCCTGGATGAACAGGCACAGCAACTGAGTTAAAACACCAGTAGGAACACAAGGCCTGGATGAACAGGCACAGCAACTGAGTTAAAACACTTGTGGGAACACAAGGCCTGGATGAACAGGCACAGCAGTCGAGGACAGAGGTCAATCCCACCTAGGGACACAAGGCCTGGATGAACAGGCGCAGCAGTCGAGGACAGAGGTCAATCCCACCTAGGGACACAAGGCCTGGATGAACAGGCGCAGCAGTCGAGGACAGAGGTCAATCCCACCTAGGGACACAAGGCCTGGATGAACAGGCGCAGCAGTCGAGGACAGAGGTCAATCCCACCTAGGGACACAAGGCCTGGATGAACAGGCACAGCAGTTGAGGACAGAGGTCAATCCCAACTAGGGACACAAGGCCTGGATGAACAGGCACATCAATCGAGTTAAAACACTTGTGGGAACACAAGGCCTGGATGAACAGGCGCAGCAGTCGAGGACAGAGGTCAATCCCACCTAGGGACACAAGGCCTGGATGAACAGGCACAGCAATTGAGTTAAATCACCAGTAGGAACACAAGGCCTGGATGAACAGGCACAGCGGTCAATCCCACCTAGGGACACAAGGCCTGGATGACCAGGCACATCATTCGAGGACAGAGGTCAATCCCAGCTAGGGACACAAGGCCTGGATGAACAGGCACATCATTCGAGGACAGAGGTCAATCCCAGCTAGGGACACAAGGCCTGGATGAACAGGCAGGCACAGCAATGGAGTTAAAACACCAGTAGGAACACAAGGCCTGGATGAACAGGCACAGCAACTGAGTTAAAACACTTGTGGGAACACAAGTCCTGGATGAACAGGCAGGCACAGCAATGGAGTTAAAACACCTGTGGGAACACAAGGCCTGGATGAACAGGTACAGCCATGGAATTAAAACACCTGTGGGAACACAAGGCCTGGATGAACGGGCACAGCAATGGAGGTATAACACTTGTAGGAACACAAGGGCTGCACAGTAGACGCCGGTCAGGCACAGCGATTCATGTCAAGAACATGTGCTGCAGTGCTTACATTATCTTGAGCATAGGAGGCAATTGGAGCTGCTGCAAGGCTTTCAATAGCTTTTATTCATCTTGCCATTCACACGGAAAATTTGGAAAGCCAAGCAATGGCAGGTTTAATTTCAAAAACACTAGCATTTCCATCAACTCTGGTGCCAGCCTTGAGCGGTGAGGGCTCATGATATCCCCTGTCATTGAAAAGACACGTTCACTGGGCACACTGGTTGGTGGACATGACAGATATTGTTCAGCCACTTTGGCTAGGTGTGGCCAGACAGTGGACTTGTGTGCCCAATATGCCAGCGGATCTGTCTGCATGTTCTCTATCGGCTCTGAGAGATACTGTGTCACTGACAGCTGTGCTGCTGTCTCCTCCTGTGCATGGGAGGGCTGAGAGTCACTCAATCCATAAGAACATAAGAAAATGCCATACTGGGTCAGACCAAGGGTCCATCAAGCCCAGCATCCTGTTTCCAACAGTGGCCAATCCAGGCCATAAGAACCTGGCAAGTACCCAAAAACTAAGTCTATTCCATGTTACCATTGCTAATGGCAGTGGCTATTCTCGCCCGTTGCACAACTGATGAATCTTTATGGCCAACATGCCTTGGGCGTTCTGACGTGGAGGAGGAGGTACTAATAATAGTATCTGTCACTGACACAGTGCTTCTCCTGCCAGGGCTAGCAGCAGCACAACTCTGTGACGTGCCTGCTGTTTCCACCTCTGCTTCAAGCCTAATCTGTCTCCGCCTATGGCGCTCCTGTTCACGGACCTTTGCTAACAACAGCTCCTTCACAAATGACAGACAGTTGGTCTGTAGGGCGAGTTTACCTTTCACACGGCGATCACAGACAGAGGCGAGCATGTATGTGCTGTCCTCTGTTAAAGGCCTTAATCTGTCTTTTACCTGCTGCTGCAAAACGTCCACACACTGCAGCACCTCAGCAGTCATTCCCTCTTGCCGTTTAAAGGCCTCCAAATGGTCATCCAGGAATTTCACTATAGGGATGATGTCAGCCAAGGTGGAACTTCTGGAACTCAGCTCCTCCGTGACATCCTTGAAGGGCTGCAGGATTTTTACCAGCTGACTCATGACTAACCAATCGTGATGCCCTAGGGGATTCTGCACACCTATGTCTATTGTACCAGAAAGTTCATGAAGGGGTGTCTGCAGCTCCAGTAACCTCTCCAGCATCATAAAGGTGGAATTCCACCGGGTGGCAACGTCTTGAATGAGACGCTTCTGAGGCATATCCAAATCAGTCTGCTTTTCTCGGAGAACCTGCCCCGCCCTGACACTTCTGTGGAAGTGTGCTGCCATGTTTCTGCACTTGTGTATTAACCTACGCAGGTATTCAGTCTCCTTGTCCTTGGACTCCAAGCCCAGACCTGACTTCACTACCAGATGCAGAGTGTGTGCAAAACATCGGATGTTCTTAAACCGCCCATCGCTTATTGCCTTAACCATGTTTGCACCGTTGTCTGTGACAAAAAAGCCTGCCCGCGTTTTACTGTCTCGCTGGTGTACTTGCCAGCTCGCCAGCATCTTTCTGATGCATGCTAGAATATTGGCAGCGGTATGGGCCTGGTCCATCAGGTGGGTGTGCAGTAAAGCCCACCTCCACCCTGATGCTTGTTCAGTAATAGAGCTGCTGGCTGCCCCTGCCTCTGCCATGTCCCACCAGTGTGCTGTCAGAGAGAGGTAAGAGTGTGCAGCATTCATGGCGGTCCAGATATCGCAGGTGAAATGCACTCTTCCGTCTGCCTTACCTAGCAGTGCTTGCAAGCGACTGTGACACTGCTTGTACAGGCTGGGGATGACCTTTCTACTAAATGTGGTTCTGGAGGGGACTTTGTAATTTGGAAGTACGACCTTCAAAAAACGCTTGAAACCCACATTCTCCACTAACTGCAGGGGCTGGTCATCAAGGGCAATCATTTCCCCAATGCTCCTGGTTACAACTTTTGAGGCCGCCTGCCTCCTACCCCGGGATAGCGTTACCGCACTCCACCCCATTTCCTCCATGGTGCATTGTCGCTTCTGCCACATGTCAGTGGGTTGCTGGCCTGCCGCCTGACTGCTAGAAGGGTATGAGGGCATGGGCTGACTCTGCTGCTTTCCTACCACTGCACCCTGGTTGGAAGGGGAAGGAGTCCCCCGACGGAAACTGCCACCATCCCCAGATGGCAGTAATCTTGTTGGGTGTTGCCTCTTAATATGATGCTCCATGCCAAAATTTGATAGATGTCCCATTTGCTTGCCTCTGCTAATATCCCTGGCACAGTAATTACACTGAGCATAACGCGGGTCTTCTGTCACTTTAAAATGTGCCCAGATCGGAGATTTCTTTTGTGATCCTCCTCTCTTTACCACCCTGGGGTGGATGGTGGCACTGGAGTTGAGGTACTAGTGGGTGTGGGTGGTGCACCCACTGCACCCAGAGAAGCAATGCCAGCGGGGGCACCAGTCACCCTCTGTCTCCCTTCTGACAGCTCTTCCTCCTCCTCGATATCACTGTAATGTCTCCCCTGCTGCAGAATTCTGGAGGTGGAGGCTAAAACAGGACTAACTGATGATTCTACCGAAGATTCGTGAGGTATTACATCTTCCGTTTCTGATGAGAATCCCACCCCAGAAGATTCTTCTTCTGAATCAGAAGCTAACAGTGCCAGCGCTACCTTGTGACCGCTAAGTTTTACTGGAGACTTCTGTCCCCTGGCTGTTCTTGGGTGTCTAAATTTTGTCTGGCTTGACTCTGCCTCCCCTTCCCTCACCTCCTCCAAAACTACAGGGCCAGAAACACGTGGTGGCGATTGCAAAGTTTCATGGTCCGATTTCGTTTTTTTTGCCATGGAACTGCCATCCCCTACAAAGACTTTTGATTGCGACAGTTGCCTTTTTAGCTGTACTGGTGGTGTTGCACTGGTGTCTTTTGCGGTGCCTCCGCTGCCAGTCCCAATACGTCGCTTGCATCTCTCTTTCCCTGACATTATGGATTTAATGTCACTGAGTACTAGTGGTAACACTGCCCACTGTCCCACAATAATAATGTTCAGTCTGTTTAAAATTCCCAAATGAACAGACCCACTGAAGGACAATGTTCAGTCTGTTTAAAATGCCCACTGCCTCACTGCCTGCCTGGCAGTGCACTCAATGTGTGTGTGCAGTACACACAGAACTAGCTTGCTTTTAAGTAGATATGAGGCAGAGTACTGCGGCCCAGGCACTTCCCAGCACAGACCCACTCAAGGACAATGTTGTTAAGTTTGTTTAAAAATACCAAAATGAACAGACTCACTGAAGGACAATGTTCAGTCTGTTTAAAATGCCCACTGCCTCACTGCCTGCCTGGCAGTGCACTCAATGTGTGTGTGCAGTGCACACAGAACTAGCTTGCTTTTAAGCAGATAAGAGGCAGAGTACTCCCGGCCCTGGCACTTCCCAGCATAAAATGAACAGACTCACTCAATAACAATGTTGTTAAGTCTGTTTAAAAATACCAAAATGAACAGACTGACTCAAGAACAATGTTCAGTCTGTTTAAAATGCCCACTGCACTGACACACTAAGTAATTGGAATTTAATACAACAGGAATTTTTGACCCTCCAGAAACATGGATGACATTGAAAATATTAATATCTCTCTCCAAGCCAGCCCAACACCCTCAATGGTAAATAGTGGTCAGTGCTAGCTGACTAGACCACTAGACTGCTTGAAAGAAACAGGAATAGGAATACTACTGACTGTAGCTGACCCATGCCACTAATGCAAGACCAGGAAATGGAATATTTTTCTTTCCTTTGTTAGCCTAACACAGAATCTGTTCTGTGTTGTCTAATATCTACTTCTGGTTCTGCTTCTGCTTCTGGTTCTGCTTTACTGCCTGCCTGCCTGCCTGCCTCAGCCTGCCTCTGCCCACCTCCCCACAGAATCGCTGGAAATGTGCGTGAGCCCTCATGCTGCTGCTGCTTATATAGTGCTGGCTCGTCAGTAAATCCTCAGAGAAGCACTGAATGACTGAATTCGCTGCATTCAGTGCTTCTCTGAATGTTGAATAAGTTGGAAATCGCGATCGTTGCGCCTCATCACTTTTTTAAGTTAAAAATAAAAAATAAGTTGCGTTTTACATATGCGTTCAAAACGAATGCACACCCCTAATGATTATCGAGTTTAACCTGAAACAACACATCAGGGAAAAAAGGAAGAGAAACATTTGTGAGCACCATCACTTATCCTGATCTCAGTCAATATATGAAGTAACCTGAGATGATCTACAGTATCAAAGGCCTCAGGCAGATGGATTAGGATAGGAAAATAAGATTCCCTAGAATCAAATGCTCGTAGCACAGAATCGGTTAAAGAGAGAAGAAGAGTTTCTGTCGAATGACGCTTCCTAAATCCAATTTGATTAGGAAAAAGAATATCCAGATTTTCTCTATGATTAACTAACTGGGACAGCACAATGGGCCAGATTTTCGAATCTGCGCCTGATTTTATAACATGTGCGCACGTCATAAAATCCGGGTTCGGTGCGCGCAAGGGGGTGCATACTTGTGCACCTTGCGTGCGCCGAGCCCTAGGGAAGGTCCGATGGCTTTCCCCATTCCCTCCGAGGCCGCTCCGAAATCGGAGCGGCCTCGGAGGGAACTTTCCTTCCGCCCCCTCCCCACCTTCCCCTCCCTTCCCTTATCTAACCCACCCACAGCCCTAACCCCCCCCCCCCCCCCCACTTTATTTCTTTATTTACGCCTGCCTCTGGGTAGGCGTAGGTTGCGCGCGCCAGCACGACTGCTGTGCCGGAGGCCTCGGTCCCTCCCCCAGCCCGCTCACTCCCCGCCCATTTTTTCAAGCCCCAGGACATACACGCGTCCCGGGGCTTGCGCGCATCGCCGAGCCTATGCAAAATACGCTCGGCGCGCGCAAGAGGGTTTTAAAAGGGTTACACGCGTATATTTTAAAATCCGCCCCAATATTCTCAACAACTTTAGATATGAAAGAAAGATTAGAAACATGTCTATAATTATTCCAGTCATCATTCCGCCCCATTTTAGATTTAAGAATAGGTTTTATCACAGTTTGCTTTAAACTAGCTGGAACCAGTCCTTCAAGCAGCGAAGTGTGGGTAATTTTAGGGATAATAGTATTCCGCATTTCTTGCAGAGAATTTACTGGAATTGGATCAAGAGGATGAAATGCAGGGTTTATTTTAGCAATAATTTAATTTCACTAATTTCAAGTTCGGTCACAGGTTCAAAGGAACCCAAATGGTTAAACCGTATAAAGGCTCTGTAGTTTTCAGAAAAACAAAATCAGGAAAATTCTTCCTCAAGGTGAGAGTTTTATTCAGAAAGAACATGGCACAGTCATTACATTTGGACTGTGAAGATAAAGGATGAAGAAGGATGATCTCTAAGTATTTGGCTGTAGTATAGAGCAATTTAGAATTCTACTTTTCCCCATGAACTTTCTTTCGATAATAGTCCTTTTTAGCCTTATTAATCAGAAAGAGATCTTTATTTTCCCTCTCTAATTTGTTTTCTTTTGTTGGTATAGGGAGGATCTGCTATATAAATGTTTTCAAATTGTAACATAATAAATGCTGGCAAATAAAGCCCAAACAGGTCTATCTAGTCTGCCCAATGGCAAGTGTATGTTCATCTACCCAAAGTATATCAAATTCCCACATTGAACCCAACCCCCAATGCCGCTGTGTCCCCTTCACTGTCGCAAACTGCCTCTCTGGGCAGGTTTTCCCATGACTTCCATGAGGCAGAATACAGCCATCTCATTGCTGCCTTGGGCTGCAACAATTACTCACTGCTTCACTGCTATTCTCTTGCCACTAGGGATCCTCTGAATTTATCTCCTGCTTTGTTGAAGTCTGTCAGTGTTCTTGCATTCACCACCAACTCTGGGAGGGCATTTCAGGCATCCGAACCCTCTCTGTGAAAAAAAAATACCTCCTGACATTATTCCAGAATCTACCCCTTTGGATCTTAATATAGTTCCACAGTTTTGTTTACATTGACTGTACAGGGAAAGGGGAGTGCCCCATCGTGTCTGCTGTTTCTACTCCCTCTATTCTCCTGTTGCTCTTTCTACCATAGCGCTGTGACCTACCGCTGCCACCATCGGGGAACCAAGCTCTGTCTTTCTCTTCTTTTCTTAATCTTTCCCACCTCATTTCCATCTCTTCTTGTATTACTCCTCCTCTTCAGCATTTCAGACACCCTCATCTACACCTCCACTCCATTTTTTCTGTCCTTCACTTCCATTCCTTTTCTTTCATCTTGTTCTCCTTTTTCTCCATCTGGACATCATTTCTCATTTTATAATGCCTCCTTTCTCATCTCTCCACATTACATATACTTTGCCTGAACTAACCATCCATTCTTTTTTATTTTTAACCCATCTGCCCCTTCCTTTATTCTCTTCTTCAGGATTTACCCAAACCTCATTCCCCCACATTCCACAGCATCTACCCGGTCTTACATTCTGTTCCCCTGCATGTCATCCTGCCTCATACCCCTTCCTCAGCATCTGCCCTTGCCTCTTCCAGTCACCTTCTTCAGCATTTGCCTGACTCCTTCAGCTCCTGATTCTTTCCCCTCTTCACCAGTCTCCATCCCACTGCATGCATTCCCCATCCTCTTAGCATGTAGGACACCATATTTCTACCCCCCCTCTCCCTATACCTGGAGACAAGAGGCACCACTGAGATCACATTTGTGAAACAAGTTCCATCCCTCCCCAGCTAATCAAGGCAGGCCACAGGAGTGAGGACTCAATTGATTGGCCACAGGCATAAGTAGGAAGAAGAAGAAGTACCAAAATGGCGGGAGGGAGAGCAAATTATGTCTCTGCTCTGCCCACCTCCATCTACTTCCCCTATCCCACCACAGACATGGGAGAACTGCAGAAGAGGAATCAGAGGATTCGGGTTGAACAGATTGGCTGACAGATGCAAGTGGGTGGGATGACTCACTATTTATTTATTTATTTATTTATTTACTTACTATTTTTCTATACCGGCTTTCAAGACAGGGGTCACATCAAACCGGTTTACAATTAACAGGGTGTGCATTATACAGAGAACTCGAGCAACTATAACTGGTGCAGGAATTGCAGTTACAATAAAACAGGGAAGTACACAACTGGGAGCAGAGGAAGAAGAAGAAAAGAGAGATTAACTGACAGCAAATTATTTACAATGATTATTTACAGAGATGCAAAATTAATTCCAATGATTCCACTAGAATGATTGAAGGCAATTATGAATTGAAGCTAGAAAGTAGCTATGACCTGAATTACTTGGAGATAAAGAAGTTGTGTTTTGATTAAAGTTTTATTTATTTAGGGTTTTTATATACCAGCATTCGTGATAGAATCACATCATGCTGGTTTACAATTAACAAGGGATGTGGATGAAACAAGAACATGGAACTAGTGCAGGAAAACCATGAAGTTACAATAAAACAGGGCTGTTCAACACTGGGAGAAGAGGGAGAAGCAATAGAGAATTAACAGAACGAGGCGAAATATTTACAGTAATTTGCAATGTTAATGTTAATGTTGATTTGAGATTTAGGCAGGGTCCGGAAAGGCTTGTTTAAATAACCAAGTCTTAAGCCTTTTTCTGAAAGTTGGGAGGCAGAGCTCCTGTCGCAGATCCGGAGGAATAGAATTCCATATCAGTGGTCCTGCTGTCGAGAGGCCCGGTCTCTGAATGTTAGGTGTTGTGTGGTTTTGGTATGTGGTACCTGGAGTGATCCTCTGTATGCTTCTCTGATGGGTCTGGAAGAGGAATGTTGTCTGAGCGGGATTTGTAAGTTGAGAGGAGCGTGGTGATGGATGGCTTTATGGATCATGGTGATGGACTTATGAATAATTCTGAACTGTATTGGCAGCCAGTGTAAGTTTTTGAGGATGGGAGTGATGTGATCTCTTCTCCTTGTGTTTGTCAGTATTCTGGCAGCAGCGTTTTGGATCATCTGAAGCGGTTTGGTGGAGGAAGAGGGGAGACCTAGTAAAATAGAATTGCAATAATCTATCTTGGAGAAGATTATTGCTTGAAGAACCTTTCGGAAGTCTTGAAAGTGAAGGAGAGGTTTTACGCTTTTCAGTACCTGTAGTTTGTAAAAGCAATCTTTAGTAGTGCGGTTGATGAATGATTTTAAATTCAGACGATTGTCAATTATAACTCCTAAGTCTCTTGCTTGAGTGATGAGTAGGTTGGCTGGTGGACTCGATGTGAACTTGCTGTTTTCCGGTGAGATAAGAAGGAGTTCGGTCTTAGTTGAGTTTAGTATCAGGTTAAAGCTGGTGAGGAGGCGATTGATTTCTTGAAGGCAGTTTTCCCAGTATTCAAGTGTTTTCTCAGTATTCAAGTGTTCCCAGTATTCAAGTTGTGGTTAACCACGCACCCATGTGGCTTAGAAGGAATATTGCTGAATACATGAGTGTGCAGAGACTATCAGGCCCTTCCCCCTCCTGACCTACATTCCATGAGGCAGAGGAAGAGGATAGGAACAAAGAGTGCAGCACATTCTCCTCATCCCCATGGCCAGTGCTGCTGCTGCTCTGAAAGTAGGTTTACCAGCTCTCCCAGGTCCTTCTGAACAGGATTTTTTTTTTTTAATTCTTTATTTTCAAAATTTTTCACAATTTATAGCCAATAACATGACTTTAAATGAAATATTGAACAATTAAGAAATATAACAAATTCTTGTTTAATTACTAACATACCAAAATAAAAGAAAAAAGGAACATTAGTTCAAAGAGACCTCAAATTGGGAACTGTTAACAAAACTAATAAGAATCAAGAAATTAACCAGTTTATATAATCAATATCCGCTCATTTTCTTATTCCAATAAACACATGTGGTAATATTTATGAAGAAATATTAATAGGGGTTGTCCTATTCTGTAAAAAACCTTCCAGTTGATCTGGATCAAAAAATACATATTTGATGGAACCTAATTTTACCAAACACTTATATGGATATTGTAACAAAAATGTAGCACCTAAATCTAGTACTCGTTGTTTTTTCACTAAAAATTGTTTCTGTCTCATCTGTGTCGGTTTAGCAAGATCAGGAAATATAGTTAACTGTTGACCCAGAAACTTTTTCTCAGTAGCCCAAAAGAACAATTTCATTGTCCAGATTTTATCTGGTTCAAGGGCAAGCACTACTAGTAATGTAGCATGCCTCTCAATATTTATTTGAGAGTCTTGTAAGAAATCTGTCAAATTTTCTAAAACATTTGACTGTATTAAGGGACTAGTCTGATTTGGAGTAGTTCTCACGGAAATATAAAATGCCTTTGTTATAGGGGGAATTGCATCTTGGGATACTTTAAGTATCTCTATATAAAATTTCCTTAACATATCAATAGGAGTAATGGTTGATGAATTTGGAAAATTTAATATCCTTAAATTTAGTCTTCTAGAATAATTCTCTACAATTTCTATCTACGTGAATTTACCTCTTGTCCTTTTATTAATGCTAGATCAGCTTTCCCTAATTTATCACATTGCTTCTCCAAATTAGTTATAGCTTCTGTATTGCTCTTAATAGCAGTGTCATGCCCCTGTACCTGAGAATGAATCGTGCCAACAGATCTATTAATATTTTCTATTTTAACCCCTAAAGAAGCTTCTAAGGCTTTTATTCCAGTCCACAGTGTTTCCAGGGCTATCACTGATGGTTTCTCAGGCATTTCAAAATTTGCCTGGGGATTCAAAATAGCAGTATCCCCCTCCCTTAGGGGATCCGATGTAGCTCCAATTGGCTGCATTTGACCCACCCGTGGATCTGCTATAAACATAGAGTCCTGGTTTGTAGCAAACAGCGTTCAGGACTGAGGGAGATGGAGTTCCCAAAGCATGCAGGCAAAGAAAATTCTGTGCCAATTCCCAATGTTCCTGAAGATGTACTGGTTGTAATAGGTTGCATAAAACCTTCAATAGTCAGCTGGGTCCTTAAGGGAGGTACTGTAGGGTTGGGGGGGAAACACTCGTACAGTTCCTTTCCTCTTTTTCCCCATATGTTCTTGAGGTTTTTAACAATAGAACTTAAGAGGAGAGAGAGTTGCACTTACTTGGGACTGTCGATGTAAGAGAATTTGATGTTTATTAACGATGGAATCCTTTTGGGAGGAGAAAAAAGGAGAGTAAGCCGCGCGCCTGCGCACCACAATGGGGCAGATTTTAAAGGACCCTGGATGGTCTCACACTGATGACGTCAGACGTCGGGGCTTCCTCCGGCAAGCCCCGTCGGGGATCAGAAAGTCCGCTCTGGTCTCCCGGGAAGGCTTCTACAGGTACTTTTGCCTCTCTCTCCTCTCCAGTCCCTGAACAGGATAATTTAATCCTAATTTAACCCAATAGCATGCATGAAAATATAGGGGCTGATAGTTAGAGCTACTTAGCTGGATATATAGAGACTTGTCCAGCTAAGTGGCAGCTGCTGAATAACTGGCTATGTTCAGTAGCCACCAGTTAACCAGATATGTATTTATCTGGAGAAGTAGATAGCTGGATATCTTGGGGGCGGGCTGTCGGTAGATTGAGGTGGATCAACTTGTCCAGTTAAATTAACTGAATAAGTTAGACCTGCTCAATAGCAGGTTTAAAGTTCTCCAGATATATCCAGCTGATTAGAAAATAACTGGTTGTATTCAGCAGCATTGCCATGCTGTAGAATATCCCTTCTAAGTTATCCGGATAAGTTATATCCAGATAATTTAGATAACCGGATATCTTTGAATATTGGCCCCAATGTTTTTTGTTATTTGAATGTTTACTTTTATTTTTTTGATAATTTTGTATAATAGTGTATAATTTGCAAATTGTTTTTATTATTGTATTTATGATGTATGCATTAAAAATTATTCTGGGTTATGATTTGTAATAAAAGTATGGTAAGTTTAATGTTATTTTGTACATGTTCTCTTTATGAGATCTTTATGTGATTTTGGTGGGTTGGTGTTGATTTAGCCAATTATTTATTTCCTGAAAATATAGTGCTACATTTCTCCATTACAAATCCAGGCATGTAATGTGGCATAATGGGACTGGTGAGGTGGCAACTCTAGCTGGATGCCTTGGGAGATGGAGACATAACAGAGGGAAAATGGACACCTGGTGGGGTAGAAGAAGAAACAATTGTCCATAGGGAGATCCATAAAGGTAAATAAAGTTGCAGAAATTATCTACCTATTCAGCATAATGTTTTTCTTTCATCACTGAATTCTACAGTTCCTCCATTATCTGAAGGTTGTGCGATTCACAACAGAGTCCAAAGAGGAAGTCTACTTTGATGAGAATGGAGATGTGCCTGCTGTCTTTGACATCATGAATATCCAGATACACCTGGATGACACCTATGAAGTAATAAAAGTGGGTAGATATGATGCCAGGGAATTTCCGAGGGATGAAATCATTCTGAATATCACTGCCATCTTATGGAATCAAAATAACCAGGTGAGGACCAACATACTAATATAGTTGACTAGCTTAATACCCGTGCTTTGCTACGGAGGAGAAGTTGATAGAAAAGTGTGAGTTTATTTCACGCAAGTTGAAAAGTAATTGTTTTGCTTGAGTGAGGGCTTTGGAGTTTATATATTTAAAATGAACATGTTATTATTATAGCGTGAGGTTGGTGGTAATTAAAAAATGTGAAATGAATATGTGGAATGAATGTACTGTGAGTTGCCTGTCACGACATAATGATTTCTTTGTATAGAACATTTGCTGTGCGACCCTCTGGCTGCAGTATGATGAGGCTATCAGCTGAGCTGACTCTAGAGCAAGGCACATACAGCTGGCCATGCGAGAAGCAGTGGTGCCTCAAGTCAACACCAATGACCTTGAAAGTCTGGTCCTGAGATTTGTTAATAGTCATCGTGATGCACACTCTGACAGGGAACTGCAGGTGTTTAAATTGAAAGGGTACTTCTGATGGTATAAGGGGGATGCAAGGGATGAAAACTGTTTCCCCTCATCCACAACCTGTGAAAATGATTGCTTCAATGACATTTCTGTGGAAGGACTTGACTTGAGGTCTGGTGCCATTACAGAGTTTTGGTGGCTGTAGATTTCTTAGTAACATAATTGGTGCACCGACCTTCAAAATGAGATTGTGCTGAGGAATGCCTGGAGGGTTGAGACTGTGCAGGAACTCGACAGGGTAATGTACCACATCGTCGACTTCGACAACCAAGTCCACAGACTTATATGTTTTTGTTTCTGAGGTGAACGCCTGCAGAAGTGTGTCATTGATAGAGTTTGTCGTGTCATTTGTAGAAGTTAAAATTGCCCTCTCTCTAAACCACGATGTGTCCTTCATGTGGATGTTTTGAAGATCCTTGTATACCTTTTGTGTAAGGCTTTTCAAATCTGTGACCAGGTGACATAGATTTGCTGGCAGTTTCACTTTGCCATCTTGTTCATGGAGTGTACCATCTCCTATAGCCAAAAGAAGGCGTGAAAACTCTCGTGCCTTGATGTCGCCTGTCAGGTGCACCCTCATGTTCACTCTCGAGGACAGGACTTTCACTGTGGGCCACAGGTAAGAGGACTTGAAAGAGGCTTTAACTTCATCGGCACGGGTCCCCCATGGAACAACTGGCAGAGTCTGTCTGAAGTCCCCGGCGAGCAGTACTGTCAACCCTCCCATGAGGCTTTTGTTGTTTCGGATGTCTGGGAGCGTCCTATGGAGAGCCTCAATGCTGCCTCTGTGGGCCATGGTGCACTCATCCCACACTATGAATTTGCACTGTCGGAGTACCTGTCCCATGTTCCTCTGCTTGGAGATGTTGCACAGAGGTGTTTCGGTGTTGTTGAGATTGAGAGGAAGCTTGAAGGCAGAGTGTGCCGACTGTCCACCTTCCAGAAGCGTCACTGCGATGCCAGAAGAAGCCACAGCAATGGCAATGTTTGAGTCTATTTGTACCCTGGTAAGCAATAGGTTGATGAGGAATGTTTTACCAGTACCTCCTGGAGTGTCTAGGAAAAATATTTGGCCACTTTGACAGTGAACACTGGTCATGACTTTGTGATAGACGTTCCTCTGCTCGGTATTCAGCCTTGGCTCGTTGTCGTCGACTGTCTTGGCCAGATCGCAGATGTAAGCCAGCTCTCTGAAATAGTCGGGGTTAGCTGCAGCATGTTCGTGTTCGTGTGATGGCGCAGGCAAGTTGTACTTGTGAAGAGGTTGACCTCCTATAGCCAGTACACAATCCTGAAGGAAAGTGAGGCATTTGTTATAGATTATGGACGACTGTTCTTGGACATCATCTTTGTTGCAGTCGGACACTGCTGGCGAGATAGTGGACCCTTGGGCCTGCCTACCTAGAGGGACAGGGTAGGCCGGGAGGCGGAGCCTCAGGCAGGAGGTGTTCACCCGGGAACCAGGAGCCCCCTGGGAGGAGCCCGTAGGGCACTAGGAACTTGGGACTTGGAAATACAGGCAGAAAGTCCAGGGACTGAGAAAGGCTAGACAGGGACCAGAGCAAACAGGTGGGAGTGGAAGTCCAAAGGTACCCGGGAAGCAAGGGACCGGCTGTATAGGGCCGAGGGCCGGCTGAAGACAGGGCAGCGGGCGGTAGCGGAGTCTGTAGCAAACCGGAGGCTGAAGCAGGTTGTAGACTGAAGCGGAGTCGGTAGCAAACCGGAGGCTGAAGCAGGCTGTAGGCTGAAGCGGAGTCGGTAGCAAACCGGAGGCTGAAGCAGGCTGTAGGCTGAAGCGGAAGCAGGCCGGGGTCAGAGGCTGGCTGCAGGCTGAAGCAGAGTCGGAGGCAGGCAGCAGGCAGAAGCGGAGTCAGAGGCAAACCGGAGTCGGAGGCAGACAGCAGGCAGAAGCGGAGTCAGAGGCAAACCGGAGTCAAAGGCAGGCAGCAGGCTGAAGCGGAGTCGGAAGCAGACCAGAGTCAAAAGCAGGAAACGAGGAGATCACCAGGAACGCAACTAAGAACAACTATGGAGTTGTGAACCTCGTTGCAAGGCGATGAGAGAAAGTTTGAGCGCCGGTTATATCGGGGCTTGGGCGTGACGTCAGCAGCACGGGCGGGGCCAGGCTTCCGGGAGTTGAGAGCTCAAGACGGGCGTCCTCGCGCGTGTGCGCGAGACTGACGAGAAGCAGGCACGCAATGGCGGCCACCACGTGGAGTGAGAGAAGCCCCCGGGGTCCAGAGCGGGCAGAACGCGGTGATTCCTAAGGCGGAGGTAGGCAGGTTTGAGTCGTAGGTGGAGGGAAGCGGTGGAGACCGCAACAATCTTGGAGAGATTCCCTCTGTAGCTGCCTATGAATATCCTCTGAAAGACTATCTTTATGTTTTTACGATAGTGGTAAGGGGTTTGCCATTTGACAGAACACCAACATAATAGCGAAGAGCTGACGGATCCTAGGTGGCAAATGTGAGAGTGAAGCATCCTAGAGAGTATTGTCCTAGTGTGTATCGTCTTCTAACAGACCGAGTGCTCGACAGGCAGACTGGAATGTGGGTTATAGCACACCAGCGACAGTTTTAAGATATTGAAAGGACGTAGGCCCTCTGACCTCATGAAGCAAGAGTCTGAGATGATAGCACTCCAAATTGTTCGGGTGGACTGTGTACACTCTGCCGAGGACTTGGTCTTTTTTCACTCCTGGATAGCCTGGTATGCGCTGTCCCTGTTTCCTCCTAACAAATTGGTTATTTTTCCAAACGTAGTAGGTTGGAACCTCAGAGTGCAGGAGCTGTTTGGCAAAATCATCCTGTGTGCAAAGATCAAAGAACTCCAAGAGGGTTGTTTGGGGAGAATTGTGTACTTTTTCTACAATGTTGTCAGCTGTGAAGTAAATCCTCTGGCCATTCTCCAGATGAACAGTGAGATGAATGACTGGGGGAAAATGTTCATGAATAGGGAAACAGAATATGTGCCAGGCTGCTTCAGAGCTGCTGATGTAATGCCCTGTCTCATACTGTGATACCTTATCATGTTGTTTCTCCAGGGCAAATACGGCATGGTCACTGCCCCTGGTCACTGCCCTTGATACTTGATTGATTTTACAGAATTGCAAAACTCAACATTACTATGAGCAAGGAAGGTTCAGAAAAGTACCCAGTTGTAAGGGACCACCCATCTGTTGTCTAGTTTGACTCCATTGATGGTGACAGTGTGAGTGATAAGTGGATGGGGGTACTTCTTACTGCAGGATCTGCTTACCATGCAAGGAGAGTTTCTGTTTTGGAGTCCACACGGTCCATGAAGCATCATTGCCTTAACAATTTGGTGGAGTAGGGGGTCAACTTCAGGGTCAGGAATATCTGCAGTGATCACCTGATCAATGAGGTCTGGTTTGATCCGATCTCGCAGCCATAGGAGGATATGGATGTGGGGAAGACCTCGCTTTTGCTACTCTATCGTGTACATGTAGCAAGTAGTGGAGCCAAAAAGGAATACTCAACATTATTTTGGTGACCCCGACGTGACCCTGGTGGGGTGTTGCTTTCGATGGCTGGAACAAACCATCGAATGTAGGAAAGTGAGAAGTGGTTAGTTTTTCCAAGGACATGATAGGGAATGATGGAGCCAAGTTTCAGCCTTTTAGGTACTCGGAAAGTGGGAGAATTAGTGATGAGTGAGTCAGTGAGGACTTTGGCATTTATATATATAGATGATGGCAGATGAAGACCAATTGGCTCATCCTTTCTGCTCAGATTTTCAGGTCTGTATCTCTAAGAGTATACTGTATCCTAGCTTCCAGCTGTAGAAAGTTGATTGTTTGTAGGATATTGCTCCTTTTCTAAGTCAGCTTTTTGATGACTTCTTCATAGGTTAGATGATCAGACAAGTTTCCTTAATTAAAGCAACACCCTGGCCCACCCATCCATCATGTCTTAACATTAAGCTTTGTAATAATTTGTTAGATTTTTTTAGGTATATTGATTTTATATGTCTTCTAGAGCTGTGAATAGGCAGCATACACATTTTCAAAATAAATGAATAATTTAAACAGCAACAAAACTTTTTGATGTAATTATCCTAACATCCTATCTCCTTTGACCCCATGATATTCCTGGACAGTCTCTGGCTACCACCAATTTGCCAGTATCAACTCGTTTGGTTTCTGAGGAGTTATAGTCTTCTGGCTCCCACATGACCTTCAATAACTCTAGCTCATACTTCCGTTACCCATCCTACTACATGTCCCAAGCATGCTTGATTTTGGTTTATACTACCACTTCCAGTAGGCTATGCCAACCATAAGAACAGGGGGTTGAGATAGCTGTAAATTACCATGATACTGAACAGTTTACCTATTGTCTGATCTCTTAAATACCAGGGTCTTAGGACTTATACCTAATGTCTGGGAAACAAAACCACTGGGGTTTGTTTGTAATTTGTCATGATCAAGGGGAGGTTGGTTCTTCCCACTTAGACTTAGCAAATTTACCTGCTGATTTAAAACTTGATCTTTATAATCTTTGAAGTCCATATTTAGATGGATAATGTAATAGTTATTCATCTAAATGGCTTACCCAGATATATTTATCTGGATAAGATGGAGGCGTTCCATGGGCAGGCAGTAGGCATTCCGGGGAGGAGCGGAGTTAGCCAATTAAGTTAAACGGCTAACTCTGATATTTGGAGTTAGCCAGCTACCCTAAATGGCTAACTTTGGTTGGGCTGTAAGGCTCCCCTAAAGTATACCCCAGGTATATTCAACAGCACATCTGCGCTGCTGAATATACCCTGCTAGTTGGCCGGATATGTTTATCTGGCTAACTAGCTGAGCTGCACAGCGACTGAAAATGGACCTCACTATGTATTGGGAGATCTTAATGTTCATAAAAAGATGCATAAGATTGATGCAATAACTGATTTTCTTGCAGCTATGCTTATATTAGGTCTTTCTCAGCAAGTGTTAGGCCCCATTCACTTAGCTGGAGACTTAGGTGTCTGTTAAATTGTTTAACCATGATGCTGCATTGTCAGAGGAACAAGCTATAATTCACCCAATCCTATTGAAACTTTTGTTGGAGATCAGTAAGCCATAAAATTAAAGACCAGTCTCAAACATATTCGTATTAGGGAATGGGCAATTGTAGTTCAGGTATAGGGTTTGTTAGACAAATGCAATGTTCCTAAGACTCCTAAGACTTTTCAATCTGTTTTTCACCACAAACATAACATAGACTTGACATTAGTCTCTTTGGTAGATTAATTGCATCAAGAGATTGATAAGGATGGTACTGTGGAAATAATATTGTTGGATTTATTTGTCACATGTGGCACCCTTGATCTTTCTATATTGTTAAATGAGCTTCAAGAAATAGTATTTGGAAGCACTACCCTGAGCTGGTTCTTCTCTTTCTTATAGTAAAGATCACAGTGTATTTTATGTAGTACTATTTGCTCATAAGAAAATGGGTGCAGAGCAGAACTAGGAAGTTCTGCCTTCAACTCAACATACAAAACAAAATATTCAAATTTGGTGTCACCTCAGTAATAGTAACACAAACTCCCTTCACTACCAGTCATACTGTGATACAGTATAAAACCTTGCAAAACAAAAAAAGCAATTCAGAACCAGTATAGCAAACTTGCCATACCAAAACAGCACTGACTCCTAGAACTGAAAACAGCAACAACCCTAGTTATAAAAAGGCAAAACGCTCTAGAACACATCATACACCTCCTGTTCAAACAGCAAAACAAGCAGGATTGTTACAGATCCTTCTACAGAGCTACTAGCTATCTGAATATCTGAGCTGTGTCTCTCAGGGAGCAAAGACAGTTTTTCATCATAGAATGAGTGACCAAAATTAGAAATAGAAACATGCAAGCAACAAGTGAAATAGAAACCCCAAGATACCATAGACAAATGCAATGTTCCTAAGACTCTTAAGACACTTTTCAATTTGTTGAAATCGGGTCGCTTCTAGGCCACCCCCACGGTAGGTCTAGAAGCGACCCGCGCTCCACGCCGTGACCGGATCCTAGCGACCGGAACCCGCCGACCAGACCCACCTCCACGGTAGGCCTGGTCCGTCCTACCTCCTCGCCAGGAAGCAACTTCCACCCAGCCCCCGGCCAGCCGGAGGAAGACCCAAACACAGCCGATCCCGCCCCCGACCCACGCTAGGCAGCGCCAAGGGACCAAGTTAAAAGAAGGCGGAATGTGCCTCGCTCCCACGATTCGGCCACCCCCCAGTAGGCCTAGAAGTGACCCGCGCTCCACGCCGCAACCGGATCCCAGCGACCAGACCCCGCTGACCGGACCCACCTCCATGGTAGGCCCGGTCCTTCCTACCTCCTTACTAGGACGCAACTTCCACCCAGCCTCTGGCCAGCCGGAGGAAGGCCCAAACACAGCCGATTCCGCCCCCCGATGCACGCTAGGCAGCGCCGAGCGACCAAGTTAAAAGAAGGCGGAACGCGCCTCTGGTGCCGCGCGCCTAAGGAGCGTGACAAAGGGGAATGCCCCTTGGCGCACCCCTTAGCGCGTCCCCCTTGATTCATAACCCAGAATTCTGATATAAACTAATTAAACCCCACACAACTCTCTCTGAAATACCACCCCAAACAATGCTGTACACCATACGCACTACCTCCCCACATAATCCTTACTCACAAAATAACTCCTCAAACCAGCGACATAAAGGAAAATAAACTCCATCTCAAATCCCAAACAAAGATGGCCATATCACCGTACTTGATCCATCACGAGAGACACAGAAATCTGATAAATATCCTTCTCAATAAATCATTAAAACATATGATCTTCCTCACATTCTTCCTTATAAATGCTCAATCTCTAACCAAAAAATTCATGCTCATTTCTGACATTATACAAGAGAAAAAACCCGACTTCTTCGCCATAACAGAAACATGGCTCAAAAATACAGATTATATAATAACAAACCAATTAAACAACACAGATTACGACTTATTCTCAATCCCTCGTAATTCCCGCAAAGGAGGCGGATTACTATTAATCATAAAAAAGCATTTTGCAATGAAGCCAATCCCACACACACTCCCGAAACGATATGAAGTAACCATCTTTGACTCAGAAAACCTTCAAATCTGCATTGTATACTGCCCCCTTAAACTTCTTGACAATGATCTATCCCCTCTCCTCGAATTCTTCATAACAAGCATCAGCCTGAAGAAACCAACAATCATTTTCGGAGATTTCAACCTCCACACAGACGTCACCCCTCATTCTCAAACCTGCCAAACCCTGCTTGACGTTCAATCCTCCCTAAAATTCACGCAACAGGTGACAAACCCAACACACAAAGCTGGCCACACCCTGGACCTGATATTCATTAATGAATTCCTATCAAACTCAACAATAACTCACACACCAGTCCCTTGGTCTGATCACTACCTCCTTCACTGCAAATCTCAAACAAACTTCACCAACACTGGCAAAACGACCGAACCATACTCCTTTACCTACAGACCTCCCTTCCAACCTGACATCCTTCAACAAGAACTCGGAAAACACCTATCAAATCTAGATCTATCCAACATAAACAGTGCCACCCAATCCTGGCACCAACTCACAACAGAAACCGCCAACAACATAAACCCGGAAAGAACAAGACAGATCAACAACAAAAGAGAAAAAACAAACCCCTGGTTCAACACCCAACTGAGAAACACCAAATCCACACTAAGGGAAAAGGAAAAAGAATGGCGAAAAAACAAATGCCCTTTAACTCTGGAAAGATTCCGAACACAGCTGGCATTCTACAAAAAAATGATTAACACCAAACGAGACTTCTACAGCAAAAAAATCAAAAACTCCCTTAACAACGCTAAATCTCTCTTCAACATAGTAAATAACCTGATATCAAGCATTAACAACTGCCCAACTCCCCAATCTAAAAACCTTAGCCAAGATCTCACTCAGTTCTTCAAAAACAAAATCAGCAAAATTACAAGAAATTGCATCAAGACCACAATCACTGATGGCCTACCAACCCTCAAAAATACTACAACCTGGTCCACCTTTGAACCCATATCAACAGTTGAAACAGAAAAACTTCTCAAAAAATTAAACCCAGCTCGCCATGAACTCGACACAATCCCAATTCAAGCTCTAAAGGAAATAGCACATATTATTGCTCCACCCATCTCTGCAATAATAAACAAATCCTTCGAAGAAGGAGAACTCCTTGATAAACTAAAAGTCGCTACAATTAAACCCATACTAAAGAAAAAGCATCTAAGTACAGACGACCTCAACAACTACCGACCAATTTCAAACTTGCCTCTCCTCACCAAACTGACAGAGAAAGCTGCTCTCAAACAGCTCAACGAACACCTCTAAACCAACAACATCCTACACCCCAACCAACATGGTTTCAGAAAAAATCGGAGCACAGAAACCTTACTACTCAACTTATCTAATACAATAATAAGAGGTTTCGACAATGGCCAAAAATTCATCCTTATCCTACTCGACCTCTCCGCTGCATTTGACACGGTTGATCACAAAATCCTAATCCACAGTCTAGCCAACATCGGCCTAGCAGACAAAACTCTTGACTGGTTCACATCCTTCCTTAAAAATAGATACTTCAAAGTAAACATTAACAACCACTGTTCTGATCCCATTCCCCTTGAAACCGGAGTACCCCAAGGATCAGCACTGTCAGCCACATTGTTCAATATATACCTAACGCCCCTCTGCAAACTTCTCATAAGCCTCGGCATAATATATTACATGTACGCTGACGACATACAATTAATCATACCCATAATTGACACCATCGAAAACGCAATGAAAACTTTGGCTACATACCTCAACACAATAAGAAATATGCTAAACCACTTGAAGCTATGTCTTAACATGGAAAAAACGGAGTGTATATTACTCGAGAAAAAACAATCTGGAATCAACATGAAACACACAATACAAATCAACAACTCACAAATCAAACTAAGCGACAATGTGAAAGACCTTGGATTATGGTTAGATCCTGAGCTTAACTTCAAAAATCACATCTCAATGAAAATCAGAGAAGGCTTCCACAAGCTTTTAATACTCAAACACTTAAAACCCCTACTGTACCAACCCAAATTCAGAACCATTCTTCAATCACTCATATTCACCTCTTTTGACTACTACAACTCACTTATGATAGGATTACTCAAATCTACAATCCATCCACTCCAACTACTTCAGAACACAGCAGCCAGAATCCTAACAGGACACAAAAGGTCTGACCACATCACCCCAATCCTAAAAGGCTTACACTGGTTACCTGTGAACAGAAGAATCGAATATAAAACTCTAACCATAATACACAGCGCAATTCACAACACGGAAAACACAGGACTAAATAACATAATTCAGATACATGTCCCTCAACGCAACACAAGATCAACAAACAAATTAAAACTCGACATCCCAACAATTTCAACCGCCAAACATACTACATTAAGAAACAGAGCCATCTCCATCGCAGGTCTCCACCTCTGGAACTCACTACCAGAACATCTAAGATTACAAAATAACATCAAAACTTTCAAGAAAGACCTTAAGACCTGGCTATTCAGACAAGCCTTCAAAGACGGGATCAGTTAATCTACCCGACCCAATCAATACCCATATCCTCACGGATACTTAATACTTTCAGACTTATCTACAAAGCATACCTTTACGGTCATCTAAACCATATAGCGATATACCCAATATACGCCTAGAATATATGCTAACCTGAACCCATTCACATCCACTGTCCTGAACAATACCACAATGTGTTCCCTTCTGTTGTATCCTAATCATTGAACTACCAGTTTTCTTGTTATATTGTTATATTTAATCATACTATTATACCTTGTTAGATCTCGTTTTATACTATATCATCATATATAACTCCCGGCTTACCAGTTTACTGTATTGCATTTTTATGATCTTCTCACATGTATTGCATTGTTCCAAATGTAAACCGGAGTGAAGGCATCTAGCTAAACTTCGGTATATAAAAATGATCAAATAAATAAATATTTTGCATGCAGTGCAACATCAGAGAATTAGAAACAGAAATGCAGTTCCTCCTGTATTGGGCAAAATACAAAGATATCAGAGAAGCACATTTACAAAGTTGACATATTCCATTCACCAAACTGAAAATAAAATGCTTTTAATCTACCATTGTTGTCAGGACATTTTATTTTTCAAATCATTTTGAACCTCATGTCTTTTTTCTTCTGCTTTCCTGTAATTGGTCTACTAACTCCTTTTTCAGAGTCTCCTGTTCATTTTTCATTTCTCTTCTCTTCTCCTGTTCTCTTCAATTCTTTCCCTACATCTCTCTCTGACTGATCTTTCCCTGTCAACTCAATTTTCTCCATTTCTTTCTCTCTCTCGCTCTCTTCCCTCCTATAAAATTATAGCTAGATTTCATCCCTCATTTCCTCCCTCCAGTTCTACCTATCCCATAGATACACCTCCATACTCTATCCACTATTGCTTCCTCTGAGTCCTCTAGCTTTCTCTTGTTGGGTTGCTCATTTCACCATCTCTGGTTTTCTGACGCCTTGTCCTTTAACTTTACAGGTGCCACCTTTCTTGCTCTCTGAAAACCTTTCCCCACTCTCAACCTACCACTCACCTTACATCCTTCTCTTCATCCACTTTCGCCTCCTCATCATCTTCCTCCTCTCCCTCACCTTCCAACCCCCTCTCTTTCTATTCTCCTATCAACTCCTTCACCTGCTATTCCTCTGGAACTTAAAAACTCCCCTCTCCTCTTCTTCTTCCATCCTCCCTCCCTTACCTTCCAATCCTTCTCAACATCCATCCTATCCCCTCCCTCACTTTCCAACCCCATTTCTTCTACCTCACCTTCAAAACATCACCTTTAACCCTGCCCTCTCAATTATTTTCCATTCTATTCCCATCACTTTCCATACTCTTCTTCCCAAACCCCTCATCTCCTCTCAACCCCCTCACCTTCCATATTCCCTGACTTGGTTTCTAGGCTTCTCTCCCCAAACTTTCTCATCCTTCAACCCTCTGACCTATCCTTCTCTCTCCTCCCCTACATTTTCTTCATCTCTGTTCTCATTCCCTCACAGCCTGACAGGCAAGAGAGTGGAGCTCGTGGCTGGTATTTCTATCTTCACCATCTTGTTGACAGATGTTCTCTCTTCCGTGAATATGTGCTATTTGAACTGCACAGGAAGGAGAGGAACTGATGGCAAAAAGAGAAAGTCAGGAACATCGGCTGCTGGTTTCAATCTTCTATGTGTTGGGACATATGGTAAGTGGGGAGAGAGGGGGGGGGGGTCACAACAGCGTATCTTCAGCCCTGCAGCATGGGCCATCTTCGAGAAAGGGAGCAGAAGTGGCAGGAGCAGCAAATTGTTCTTCAGCACTGAGGAAGCTGGCAGCATCTGCTCTTAGGCCCAGCAGGCCAGCAATTGCCGTGACCCTGGTCTGCAGCAACTCCTTTGCCCAGCAGTCAATATCATGAAAGAGAGAAGCAGTTCTTTTACAACTGCATTGGCATGGTGTATCGGCACCACAAGTTGCACACCCCAAAAGCTTGCTCTGGCAGCACATAATAAATATGATAATGTTTTAATTTATTCATAATTCACAGACTCCTCACTCCATCTGCAGTGACAGCTGCTTTGTTGGATACAGGAAATCTGCCAGACTGGGACAGCCTAGCTGCTGTTTCGATTGTGTCCCTTGTTCCACTGGAGAAATAGCCAATGAAACAGGTAAGCAATATCTTGTCCTTCTCTGAAGTAATATGAAACTCTAACATGTCAAGGCTTTGACTTACCAAGGCTATAATGCACTGCATCCTGGACTTATCATGAATGAGTTTAGCTGATTCATTTGAGTTCCGTAATTGCTAAGTTTGCCCATGAGCCAGTCCCCATTTTACAGCCATTGCATGCTAGGAATTGTAGTTCCAATTTCTGTAAGTAAGTAATAAAATGAAAGATCCATAGTTACAATGGGGGAAGAACAGATGTTTTAGCTACTTGGTGATCAAAACCCAGGTGTCTTTCTGTTCCTGAACAGACTCCAACCATCAGTAGTTCCCACAGTCAGGACTGCCAACTACAGAAATGCTGAACAAGGCAACACTGGGCATGCAGTTCTCAATTTTCACTTATATCAATCTGACTCAAGATCCTACAACTCAGTTTTTATAGCCTATTATTGTATTATAGGGCACCTCTGCAGGCTGGGATACATTAATTGGACCAACATGAGAAATACAATGATATAATAGGAGGACCATTGTCTTCTTGGTATTTCATATACAAGAGTAACTCAGTATAATTTTTATGTTCTTTTAATAAAAAGCATCTTAATAACTTTAATCTGAATAGTGAAACCCTGAGTCACTAGGTAGTGTTTCCAATTTGACCTCATAGATGCATAAAATGTATTTATATATGGCTTCCAGGACTGATATTTACAATTCCTATGGGACATGGGGAGGGCAATTGTCAAACAGCCCACATAGGCTAAATTTTGTGGATAGTTTTACCCCAAATCCCCCCTCCCTCCCAGAATACCTGTATAGGATGCATGTAAAAATGTGAGTGAAATTGTATTCCCTGCATGCTTTCATGTGCATACCCACCATAGCTCTAGGTTTTATGTGCTTAAGTGCCTTTGATAATTTCTCCCAAAGAGCTTTGTAAAGTTATTACATAGATTGAAAGTTTGTATCCATAGCATTGGGTGTAACTGGGATTAGTTGTCTCTTTCAGATTCAACCAAGTGTTGGAAGTGCTCAGACGACCAATGGCCCAATGAGAGTAGAGAAAAATGCTTTCCAAAAGCCATTGAGTTCCTGTCCTACCAGGATCCCCTGGGAGCAGCCTTGGTTGCTCTTGCTGTCATCTTGTCTTTGGCCACCATCCTCGTTCTCTTCATTTTCTACCTCTTCCAGGATACGCCGATTGTCAGAGCCAATAACCGAGGCCTCAGCTACCTTCTCCTTTGCAGCCTCACACTGTGCTTTCTCTGCTCCTTAACGTTTGTTGGATTTCCTAAGAAGCTCACATGCATGATCCGCCAGCCTGCCTTTGGACTCATCTTCACTATCAGTGTGTCTTGCATTTTGGCAAAAACAGTTACGGTGATCATTGCCTTCAAGGCTGTCAACCCTCAGAATCAGCTTAGAAAATGGGTTGGGCCAAAGATACCTAACCTTATCATTATTTTCTGCTCCCTCATCCAACTGGTCATCTGCATATTTTGGATTGCTAGCCACCCTTCCTTTCCTGAGAACAACACCAGATCTGAAAGTGGGAAGATAATTGTTGAGTGCAATGATGGATTGACCATACTCTTCTACTGTATGTTGGGATATATGGGCTTCCTGGCCATCATTAGCTTCATTGTGGCCTTCCTGGCTAGGGCGTTACCTGACAGCTTCAATGAGGCCAAGTTTATCACCTTCAGCATGCTGGTCTTTGTGAGCGTTTGGCTGTCTTTTATTCCCTCTTACCTCAGCACACAGGGGAAGTACATGGTTGCAGTGGAGATCTTCTCCATCCTGTCCTCTGGTGCAGGGTTACTCTTCCTAATCTTTCTTCCAAAGTGTTATATTATTCTCCTGCAGCCAGAGAGGAACACCAAGGAACATTTAGTAGGAAAACAAAACAACGCCAAAAATGTTTTTTTAGTGAATTATCAGAAACCAAATGGCCTATTAGATTGACACAAGGGCTACAGAATCTTTCATCTCTAGACTGTATAACTCAGTTGATTATGCACAGGATCACAAAAGCAATTGTATCCACTACTCTAAGAAGTAAACTCAATGGGGTAGATTTTCAAACCGCGCGAATTGGCGTACTTTTGCTGGCGCATCAGGCGCAAGCAAAAGTACGTGGGATTTTAGTAGATACGCGCGTAGCCGCTAAAATCCTGGATCGGCACGCGCAAGGCTATCGATTCTGTATAGCCGGCGCTCGCCGAGCCGCGCAGCCTACCCCCGTTCCCTCCGAGGCCGCTCCGAAATCGGAGCGGCCTCGGAGGGAACTTTCTTTTGCCCTCCCCTCACCTTCCCCTCCCTTCCCCTACCTAACCCACCCGCCCGGCCCTGTCTAAACCCCCCCTTACCTTTGTCGGGGGATTTACGCCTCCCGGAGGGAGACGTAAATCCCCGCGCGCCAGCAGGCCGCTTGCGCGCCGGGACGCGACCTTGGGGCGGGTACGGAGGGCGCGGCCACGCCCCCGGACCGCCCCGGGCCGTAACCACGCCCCCAGGCCCGCCCCAAAACGCTGCCAACACCCCCCCAAAACGCCGCGCCGACCGGGCCCACCCCCGACATGCCCCTGACACGCCCCCTCACCAAACCCCGGGACTTACGCGAGTCCCGGGGTCTGCGCGCGCCGGTAGGCCTATTGAACATAGGCGCACCGGCACGCAGGGCCCTGCTCGCCTAAATCCGCCCGGATTTAGGCGAGCAGGGCTCTGAAAATCCGCCCCAATGGGACTATGGTTCAGATCTAAACAGAAGTGGCAAAATTGCATTGGGGTTCCAAGAACAATTTGGGGTAATCTGCACAGAGTAGTGGCTATGACTCTAACAGAGGTTGTTTAGCTGCAATTCACCTCTGAAGGCATGTAGAGGCTATGTTTAAAAATATTTAGGACAATGGTTTAATTAGTTTTGGTGTGGTTTAGTTTTGGTTTTATAAGAACCATAACAAAAGATGACAAGGTCTAAAATGGTCTACTAGAGGAGGTGGTGGAGTTCAGACCTTTAACAAATTATCATCAGGCTGGGGAAATCATTGAAAGTTCAGGTACAAGACATATTGGATGGGGAGCTGGTGTTGGGTTGAGAATGAATATTGATATTGGGCCTGATTTTAAAAAGCATTTACTCGAGTAAAAACCAGGTTTACTGGAGTAAATTCACTTTACTTGAGTAAGTGGGTTTTTGAAAATTGCTACAATATATGCCATTGACTTGTCTATAGGATTTACTCACATAAGTGCACTTTACTTGAGTAAATGGCTTTTGAAAATTGCTACAATAGTAGCTACATTTACGCATGTAACTCCTTTTGAAAATTACCCCCATTATGTTTGTCTATCAAAAAAGGAAGAATTACAACTGAACATACTGGATGGACCAATTTGTTCTTTTTATACCATTATTTGCTATGTTACTATGACTGGATAGCTCAAGGGATGAATATAGCAATGCAGAGTTTTTCACTTCTAGGACTGTATAGTTCAGGAATTGGGCACAGGAGTATACCTCCCTCCATCAGAGACATACTGCATAGAAGTCACTCCATTAGAGACACACTCAGTAGCCTTTCATCATGTTACACCTACAGTTCCTTCTATAGATAGAATAGACTACAAATTGAATTATTTCAATGTGTTACTTCATTATACATGTTCAAACCGTTCCTATTGCGATATATTTCTGTGTTATACAGTAAGTCTTCCCAATGTGTTAAACCTTATATACACACATCAGATTATAACAGTCTGCTGTCTACATTATGGCTTCCTCCCAGTGCTCTGTTTTAAAGTGCACAGACAAATAAGAAAGACTGATGGGCAACCAGCTGTAGAAGCACACTGCATGAAGTAGTCTTTACATGAAGAGTATGGATGATACAAATTAAGGAGGCTAGGATCAAGTTTCCAAACAGATTTGACCCTTTCCATTGGCTTACAGGGAAATGCATCAGCACACACATAAGCCTAAGCCATATTAGCCAAGGTCCTCCCAGCAAATCCTTGAACCTGTTAAGTTTTATGCTGCTATGGCATACAAAGTTGCATGGAAAAGTCAGTGAATCAAGTCCCTTTTCTCAACCAGGATGCAATGCTTCCCTGTCTCAGGAGTATCCTCACTATCCAGAAGAATAATATTCCCAGTGCACACGCATATCCTTCTGCAATACAGAATAATATCTGAAGAAGAGACCTGTGAACATATAAGAACATAAGAATTTGCCATATTGGATCAGACCGGGGTCCATCAAGCTCATTATCCCCATTTCCAATACCGGTAGTAGCCAATCCAGAGATTTGTAAGCTGTCATTGAGCTGATGTGTATTTTGCGTATGTGTGTGGGGGAGATAAGTGAGAAGAGAAAGCAAGAGTGTGTGTAGAGTGGGATCAGTGAAAGTCAAGATGAAGAAGTACATTTTTAGAACCTGGTGTTCAGAAATCCTGGGAGATACGCGCGTGGCAGGACTGCGTGAGCACTGAGCGAGTTTTCAAAACTGCACGGCCATGCGCCTTTCTCCAGGTATGCGCAGAAGAGCCAGGGTTTTGGGGTGGGGTCTGGGCGGGGGCCAGCCGAGACAGCGTATGTTATAAAATCGGCACATCCATAAGTCATAAAAAAACCTCTTTTTATTTCCTAATTTCTAAATTTTTAATGTGATGCTAATATGTCCCAAGTGTTAATCAATAAAATCCTCTAACAAATCTGTATAATCCCATTGTTCTTTCTGCAGACAGCACAATACATGTTTCACTATAGCACTTGCTGTTATAAGCTATTTCAAAATATTATCAAGGTGCATGAACTTATCTTAAAAATCCATGTGTTCTCTCAGTTCTATCTACATGCAGCATGAAACAAATCTTCCACTGTGGTATTATCATGGTCACTGATAAATACTCTCCTGTTGTTAAGCTGTTCTGTCGGGGCCCCTGTTTTTCCCTGCCGGCTGCATCACGGACCAAAATTGAAAGAAATAAGATCAACATTAACATGTTGCTAAAAAAAAAATGTATGTATTTACTTTAACACTGTTCACCATATTACCAGACTCATCGCTTCACAATCAGCCACTTTTGGTGGCCAGCATCTACCTCACAATATCACTATTGGATGATTCATAGGAAAACATGGAGTCCTTAGGCTTTACAATAATAATAATCCTCACACAATTTAGCTATGATATTACAAACTTGCTCAAAATTATTAGTCATGGTGACCTTCATAACAGGCACTACTGGCTTCCCAGTGCATAAGTAGTGAACTTATCTGATCTTAGATAATGATGAGCAGTGAAAACCACGCAGCAGTTCTTCATACCCAAATTCCCCAACATGGGCTCATGTGTTGAAATTGGGATCTGCATCAGGAGTATCCTTGTATCACACTTATTGCTGCTTCAAATGCTGAAGTTTTATATTTCACTGCCTGGACAGACAAATTTGTTTACATACTGCAAAGTTGTAAAAGTTCATTAAACAAAAACAATACACATTTCTCATAAACTTATCAATTTTACAAGCATTTACTACAGAGTTGACAAAATGCACATTGTCAGCATTTCAACTCATTTTTTAGCCAAGATCTCACCGAAAGTGGAGCAGTAATACTGTCTTAAATGTATATTGAAATAATGATCATACCCAATATACATAACTAAATAATGGAATACTACGCAATATCTAGAAACAGTTCATTAGGAGCAGTAGTTTTAAATAAAAAATTCCAAAACTTCTCTGAAATTTAATCATATCTGGTGATCACACCCTCTAAGAGAAGTGGGGATTTATTCTAAAATACCCCATTTCAGATCAATGAAGTTGTGGCCTTTTTCAAGACAATGTGCTACTATATTTGGAATCCCATCTTGTACTATAGGCGTCGATGGTAAATATGACTGAACCGCATAATCTCTGATGTTTTTATCATGAGAAAACACTATAGTGAGCAAGGAAGAAAATACTGCATGCAACTTCAAAATATCCCAATGTTTATAAATGACAGCTACTATAGCAGAAGCCAAATATGTGTATGTATGTTAACAAACATACCAATGCAGCCCCGGCAATAGGTGTCGAGTCCAATAATAGTCATGTTCTACCCATCTATGATGTTCTTTTTTATGTCTTCATTTTGATGGACAATGGGTACTGGTCGTCCTAATAACCTAGCACTGAGGTCCTGTGTTTGACTGACAAAATCTTTTTTATTAGAACAGATTGGATGTATTCTCAAAAATTATCCAACAGGTAAATCAGATCGCAACCTCTATGAATGGAAACTTGAAAAATGAAAAAGATTGTTCTTTTCAATAGGTTTGCCATTCAAAGATGCACCCAATCTATTAAAATCCTTAAATATAAAGATATCCAGAAAAGGTATGCTTGATAGTCAACTTCCATATTGAATTTCTAAGTGATCATCTACAGTATTCACTCAACAAACTGCTGTAAATGTTCCAAACTGGATGTTCACAAAACGAAGACATCATCTACAGTAGATATTGAAAGCATAATTTGTCATACAGGAAGGGGAGGGCTATGGGCGAAGAAGGGGGGGGGGGTCTTCAAAGTATTTCAAGATACTTCTAATTAAGGTGGGGGGGGGAGTTGTGGGCTATGGAGGGAGGGGAAAACTACCTAACAGTCTACAAACCTGTATTTTCTTTAAGCAGTACTATGTCCGTTATCTGTCCAACAAGCTACATGCTGACCTTGTGCACAATAATATCTGTTTCTCACATTCTCATTCACCATTTTAAGAACATACTTTTACTAACCTATGATCATACTTGCATACATACTTGGAGCTTATCCTATTCCTATCCGCTACATCTAGATTATCTTCATGTCGACTATCGCCTCACACTAATACAGCTGTTAAAGAGATCACACACAGTTTGCAGCCCTGCATTGACATGAGTAACACATCTCGCATAATTTCATTGCCTTTTACTAAAAGTGGATTGTACAGGTTTCTGGAGGACAGATCCATCAACAATTATTAGTCATATAGACTTAGGAATTACAAAATAAAATGGATACCCTCATTTAGATCATCTGGATACTACCAAGAAATCCAAACTGGCCATTGTCAGAGATAGGATGCTGACCCAATATTGCAGAGCTTCCCAAACCTATCCTGGGGACCCCATGGTCAGTTGGGTTTTCAAGATATCGAAAATGAATATGTATGAGATAAATTGATGTATTATGGAGAGTCAGTATATGCAAATTTATCTCATGCATATTTATTGAGGATATTCTGAAATCCTGACTGGCCGTGGGGTCCCCAGGCCAGGTTTGGGAAGCCCTGTAACATGTCAATTGTTGTCTGCTTATTATATATGTTTATGTATTCCTGTTGTTGTGGTCCTGCCTGCGGCCAGTGTGGGCAGGCCCTTACCTTTGTGGCACGAGGCCACCGATAGCGCTGCGTGGCACAGCAGGAGCCTGCCGAAGTTCTTCTCTTCGCGGCGGGGAGCCGCTGCCCAAAAGGGCTCGGAGGCCTGCTCCTCCGTGGCATGAACGCTGCTCCTCCAAGCCAGCCAGGAGGCCTGCTCCTCTACGGCGTGGTTGCCATCCCCGGTCCGCCCCTGGCTCCTCCCATAGGTGTGAGATCACGCCTCTCTCCGTCTCTTAAAGGGCCCGCAGTCAGAAATGCCCCGGGCCCCACCTCCTGGTTTTCCTGGGCGTCTCCTCTTTGGAGCCCTATAAAAGGGTTCACCCTGCAATTCCTCCTTGCCTTGGCAAGGGGCTAGTCCTCCTCAGGACTCTCCATCTCCTTGCTCCTGCTTGGCATTCCTGTTTCATTATGGGATCCCTCTTCGTTCTTCCTGCTGGTCTCTACACTGATGTCTCCAATGTTCCTGATGTCCTTCGTGTCTCCAGATGTTCGCCTGTCTTGATGTCTGCTGGTTCGGATGTTCACCAGCCCTGATGCCTGCCACTCCAGATGTCTTCCGTGTCTTGATGTCCACCGTTCCTGATGCCCGCCACTCCAGATGTCTTCCGTGTCTTGTTGTCCGCCGGCCCTGATGTCGGCCTCTCCTGATATTCACCCGTCCAGATATCCATCCCTCTCCTGGGCTTGTCCTGCTCCCCTCATGGTCTGCGACTAGCTGGCCGGCTGTGTAGAGTGCGTAGGGAACAGTGTGGTCCGCGACCAGCCTGGCTAGGTTATGTAGGGCACCTGAGGGACATTGCTCGCCTGTCCGCCTCCTTCCTGTCCCTGGATTCCTAAGGTTCCAGCCCTCAGACTCTTCTGATATTGGATGTCCTTGATGTCAGTGTCTTCGGACACCCTCGCTGCTCTTCGTTGGGTGTCCTGGGCTTCAAGGTTCCCGGATGTCTTGGACGTTATCACTCAACTTCGTGATGTCTCTAGTCCAGAAGCCCTTGGATGTTCAGTCAACTGATGCTCGTCTCTTCTCGCACCTCCCAAGTTGTTATGTCCTTGGATGTGTCTGGTCCTCGGGTCAACTCTTCTGGACTCCCACCGATTCCACTTGCAGTGATGCCCGAGGGACTTGCTGGGCCACTGAGGCTGTCTGCAGCCGGATCCTGTTTGCAGTACCATCTGGAGGACATGGTCTTCTGAGTTTTAGCCTGCTGTCCTGTCCAGTCTCGATTAGGGATGTGAATCGTGTGCCTGATCGTTTTAACGATCGGGTTCGGCTGGGGGGGGGGGGGGAAATCTGATCATTAGAGATGTGAATTGGGATCAGTTCCGATTCCAATTCAAATCACTAATTCTTTTTAGTGAGGCCCGTGCCGATAAAAAAAACCCACCCCAACCCTTTAAAATTACCCCCTTAGCCTCCCCCACTCTCCCGACCCCCCCCCCCCAAAAAAAAACTTTTTACACATACCTGGTTGTCCAGGGGGGCTGCGTGGAGCGATTTCCTGTTCCCAGGCCATCAGCTGCGCTAAAAAACAAATGGTGCCGATGGCCCTTTGCCTTTACCATGTGACAGGGGCCGGCCAATGGCACGGATACCCTGTCACATGGTAAGGGCAAAGGGCCATCGGCGCCATCTTTATGAGTGGCAGCCGATGGCCCGAGAGCGGGAGATCGCTCCCCGCGCCCCCCCACTGGACCACCAGGTAATTTTAAAAGGTTTTGGGGAGGGTTGGGGAGGCTAAGGGGGTCGGTTTAAAGGGTCAAGGGTTTTTTTTTTTAATCGGCGCCATTTATATTAGTGGCAGCCAAAATGGCGCCGATGTCACGAGAGCGGGAGATCGCGCCGGGACCCCTCCCCCCCCCCCACTGGACCACCAGGTAATTTAACATTTTGGGGGGGGTTCGGGAGGGTGGGGGACGGTAAGGGATTGGTTTTAAAGGGTCGGGGTGCGTTTAGGGGTTGTTTTGGTGTCCCGGTTTTCCCGCCCTCCCCCCAAATAATTCCCGTGCCCAATTTAACGATTTTTGACGGTAAATCGGGGGGATTTGTATTGTATCGCGCACTCTAACGATTTTTGATGATTTAAAAAATATCGACGATTTTTTTAAATTGTCAAAAAACGATTCACATCCCTAGTCTCGATGCCTTGCCTTGCCTTGCCATGCCTTGCCTTGCCATGCCTTCCCATGCCATGCCTTGCCTCCCGTGTCTGAGTCTTTGTCTTATCCGTCAGTGCCTGAGTCTTTGTCTCGTCCATCAGTGCCTAAGTCTTCGTCTCATCCTCCACGTGCCTGAGTCTTCGTCTCTTCCTCCACATGCCTGAGTCTTTGCAGTTAAGAGCATAAGAACATAAGAAATTGCCATGCTGGGTCAGACCAAGGGTCCATCAAGCCCAGCATCCTGTTTCCAACAGAGGCCAAACCAGGCCATAAGAACCTAGCAATTACCCAAACACTAAGAAGATCCCATGCTACTGATGCAATTAATAGCAGTGGCTATTCCCTAAGAAAACGTAAGAACATAAGAACATAAGAAAATGCCATACTGGGTCAGACCAAGGGTCCATCAAGCCCAGCATCCTGTTTCCAACAGTGGCCAATCCAGGCCAAAAGAACCTGGCAAGTACCCAAAAACTAAGTCTATTCCATGTAACCATTGCTAATGGCAGTGGCTATTCTCTAAGGGGCGGATTTTAAGAGCCCTGCTCGCCTAAATCCGCCCAAATCCGGGCGGATTTAGGCGAGCAGGGCCCTGCGCGCCGGTAAGCCTATTTTACATAGGCCTACCGGCGCGCGCAGAGCCCCGGGACTCGCGTAAGTCCCGGGGTTTTCGGAGGGGGCGTGTCGGGGGCGGGCCCGAACCGTGCGGCGTTTTCGGGGCGTGTCGGGAGCGTTCCGGAGGCGGGCCCGGGGGCGTGGCTACGGCCCGGGGCGGCCCGGGGGCGTGGCCGCGCCCTCCGGGCCCGCCCCCAGATCGCGTCCCGGCACGCTAGCGGCCCGCTGGCGCGCGGGGATTTACGTCTCCCTCCGGGAAGTGTAAATCCCCCAACAAAGGTAAGGAGGGGGTTTAGACAGGGCCGGGCGGGTGGGTTAGGTAGGGGAAGGGAGGGGAAGGTGAGGGGAGGGCAAAAGAAAGTTCCCTCCGAGGCCGCTCCGATTTCGGAGCGGCCTCGGAGGGAACGGGGGTAGGCTGCGCGGCTCGGCGCGCGCCGGCTATACGAAATCGATAGCCTTGCGCGCGCCGATCCCGGATTTCAGCGGATACGCGCGGCTACGCACGTATCCGCTGAAATCCAGCGTACTTTTGTTTGCGCCTGGAGTGCCAACAAAAGTACACCAATTCGCGGTTTTTGAAAATCTACCCCTAAGTGAACTTAATAGCAGGTAATGGACTTCTCCTCCAAGAACTTATCCAATCCTTTTTTAAACACAGCTATACTAACTGCACTAACCACATTCTCTGGCAACAAATTCCAGAGTTTAATTGTGCGTTGAGTAAAAAAGAACTTTCTCCGATTAGTTTTAAATGTGCTCCATGCTAACTTCATGGAGTGCCCCCTAGTCTTTCTACTATCCGAAAGAGTAAATAACCGATTCACATCTACCCGTTCTAGACCTCTCATGATTTTAAACACCTCTATCATATCCCCCCTCAGTCGTCTCTTCTCCAAGCTGAAAAGTCCTAACCTCTTTAGTCTTTCCTCATAGGGGAGTTGTTCCATTCCCCTTATCATTTTGGTAGCCCTTCTCTGTACCTTCTCCATCGCAATTATATCTTTTTTGAGATGCGGTGACCAGAATTGTACACAGTATTCAAGGTGCGGTCTCACCATGGAGCGATACAGAGGCATTATGACATTTTCCGTTTTATTCACCATTCCTTTTCTAATAATTCCCAACATTCTGTTTGCTTTTTTGACTGCCGCAGCACACTGCAGCAACGATTTCAATGTGTTATCCACTATGACACCTAGATCTCTTTCTTGGGTTGTAGCACCTAACATGGAACCCAACATCGTGTAATTATAGCATGGGTTATTTTTCCCTATATGCATCACCTTGCACTTATCCACATTAAATTTCATCTGCCATTTGGATGCCCAATTTTCCAGTCTCACAAGGTCTTCCTGCAATTTATCACAATCTGCTTGTGATTTAACTACTCTGAACAATTTTGTGTCATCTGCAAATTTGATTATCTCACTCGTCGTATTTCTTTCCAGATCATTTATAAATATATTGAAAAGTACGGGTCCCAATACAGATCCCTGAGGCACTCCACTGTCCACTCCCTTCCACTGAGAAAATTGTCCATTTAATCCTACTCTCTGTTTCCTGTCTTTTAGCCAGTTTGCAATCCATGAAAGGACATCGCCACCTATCCCATGACTTTTTACTTTTCCTAGAAGCCTCTCATGAGGAACTTTGTCAAACGCCTTCTGAAAATCCAAGTATACTATATCTACCGGTTCACCTTTATCCACATGTTTATTAACTCCTTCAAAAAAGTGAAGCAGATTTGTGAGGCAAGACTTGCCCTGGGTAAAGCCATGCTGACTTTGTTTCATTAAACCATGTCTTTCTATATGTTCTGTGATTTTGATGTTTAGAACACTTTCCACTATTTTTCCTGGCACTGAAGTCAGGCTAACCGGTCTGTAGTTTTCCTGATCGCCCCTGGAGCCCTTTTTAAATATTGGGGTTACATTTGCTATCCTCCAGTCTTCAGGTACAATGGATGATTTTAATGATAAGTTACAAATTTTTACTAATAGGTCTGAAATTTCATTTTTTAGTTCCTTCAGAACTCTGGGGTGTATACCATCCGGTCCAGGTGATTTACTACTCTTCAGTTTGTCAATCAGCCCTACCACATCTTCTAGATTCACCGTGATTTGATTCAGTCCATCTGAATCATTACCCATGAAAACCTTCTCCATTACGGGTACCTCCCCAATATCCTCTTCAGTAAACACCGAAGCAAAGAAACATAGAAACATAGAAACATAGAAGTGACGGCAGAAGAAGACCAATGGCCCATCCAGTCTGCCCAGCAAGCTATGCAGTTTATCCATTTTTCCCCCCCTTTTTCTCCCTCCCACCCGTCTCTATTGGCTTCCAGCACCCTCCGGCCCCAATTCCCTTCCACCCCTCCACCAATGCAGAGAGCAGCGCCATCCTAGTGAACATCTAGCTCAATCAGGGGTAGCAACCGCCGCAACCAGCAGGCCACACCCCTGCCCTTTACCCACCCCTGTTTTGTTTGCTTGTTTGTTTGTTTGTTTGTTGTTTTTTTTTGAGATGGCAGCCCTCCATCCTTCCCCTCCGTGAAGGTGGAACACCTACCACTGGCCACTGGCATCCCGCTCCGAGAATGCCTCTGTGGCTACTGCCGCTCCGTGCAGTGTTTTGTTGCATGAAAGTGGAACACCAACTACTGGCCACTGGCATCCCACTCCGTGAATGCCTCAGTGGCTACTGCCGCTCCGTGCAGTGTTTTGCTGCCTGAAGGTGGAACACCAACTACTGGCCACTGGCATCCCGCTCCGTGAATGCCTCAGTGGCTACTGCCGCTCCGTGCAGTGTTTGCTGCCTCCTCTCTATTTATGCCCACTAGACTTGATGGATCCACAGTGTTTATCCCACGCCCCTTTGAAGTCCTTCACAGTTTTAGACTTCACCACTTCCTCCGGAAGGGCATTCCAGGCATCCACCACCCTTTCCGTGAAGAAATACTTCCTGACATTGGTTCTTAGTCTTCCTCCCTGGAGCCTCAGCTCGTGACTTCTGGTTCTGCTGATTTTTTTCCTACGGAAAAGGTTTGTCGTTGTCTTTGGATCATTAAAGTTTTTCAAGTATCTGAAAGTCTGAATCATATCACCCCTGCTCCTCCTTTCCTCCAGGATGTACATATTTAGATTCTTCAATCTCTCCTTGTACGTCATCCGATGAAGATCCTCCACCTTCCTGGTCGCCCTTCTCTGTACCGCTTCCATCTTGTCTTTGTCTCTTTGTAGATACGATCTCCAGAACTGAACACAGTACTCCAGGTGAGGCCTCACCAAGGACCTGTACAAGGGGATAATCACTTCCCTTTTCTTACTCGATATTCCTGTCTCTATGCAGCCCAGCATTCTTCTGGCTTTTGCTATCGCCTTGTCGCATTGTTTCGTAGACTTCATATCATTAGACACTATCACCCCAAGGTCCCTCTCCTGCTCCGTGCACATCAGCCTTTCCCCCCCCCCCCCCCCCCCCCATCAAATACAGTTCATTCGGATTTCCACTCCCCATATGCATGACTTTGCACTTCTTGGCATTGAATCTCAGCTGCCATATCTTCGACCACTCTTCCAGTTTCCTTAAATCCCGTCTCATCCTCTCCACTCCTTCCGGCGTGTCCACTCTGTTGCAGATCTTAGTGTCATCCGCAAAAAGACAAACCTTACCTTCTATCCCGTCCGCAATGTCGCTCACAAAGATATTGAACAGGACCGGTCCCAACACTGATCCTTGCGGTACACCACTTAAAACCGCTCTCTCTTCAGAGAAAGTACCATTTACCATCACACATTGTCTTCTGTCCGTCAACCAATTTGCAATCCAGGTCACCACTTCGGCACTCACTCCTAAGCTTCTTGTTTTATTCACCAGTCTCCTGTGCGGAACCGTATCAAAAGCTTTGCTGAAATCCAAGTAGATGACATCGAGCGCTCTTCCTTGATCCAATTCCTTGGTTACCCAGTCAAAAAAGTCAATCAGATTTGTCTGACAGGATCTTCCCCTGGTGAATCCATGTTGCCTCTGGTCCGTCAATTCTCCGGACTGTAGATATTTCACTATTCTCTCTTTCAGCAGTGACTCCATTACTTTTCCCACCACTGAAGTGAGGCTAACTGGTCTGTAGTTGCCAGCCTCCTCTCTGTTCCCACTCTTGTGAAGCGGGACCACCACCGCTTTTCTCCAGTCTCTCGGTACCACTCCCGTTTCTAGGGATCTATTGAACAGGTCACACAGTGGACCCGCCAGAACATCTCTGACCTCCCTCAGTATCCTTGGATGAATCCCATCAGGCCCCATGGCTTTGTCCACTTTTAGATTCTTTAGCTCTTCCCATACATTTTCTACTGTAAAAGGATTTTCATCTATTCCACTTCCCTCCAGTTTCTTGTTGTGTAGAGATGGTCCTTCTCCAGGGTCTTCTTTAGTGAACACAGAACTGAAGTATTCGTTTAATATTTCTGCCATTTCTTCGTCTCTCTCCACACATTGACCATTACCACCTTTCAATTTCACAATACCACTATGGACTTTTCTCTTTTCGCTGATGTATCTGAAAAATGTTTTGTCACCATTTTTATCTCCTTGGCAATCCTCTCTTCCGCTTGACTTTTTGCCAACTTGATTAATTTCTTCGTCTCCCTTAGTTTAATCAAATATTCTTCTTTGTGTTCCTCCCTTTGGGATCTTTTATATTTCTTGAATGCTGTTCTTTTAGCTTTAATTTTGTCAGCTATCTCCTTTGAGAACCAGATAGGTTTCAATTTTCTTTTGCTTTTCTTTACATTTCTAACATATAGAGTAGTTGCCTTGGTGATTGCTCCTTTTAGATTGGTCCACTGCTGCTCCACATCTCTCTCATTCTCCCATCCTTTTAGTTCTTCCTCCAGGTACTTCCCCATTTCCTCAAAGTCCGTGTTTTTGAACTGTAAAACTCGGGTCTTTGTGGTTCTTTTCCCTATTCTTTTAGTGATATTAAACCATACCGTTTGATGATCACTGGTGCTGAGGTGGGCGCCCACCTGGACATCGGAGACATTATCTCCATTAGTGAGCACTAAGTCGAGTATAGTTCCTTCTCTCGTGGGTTCCAATACCATTTGTTTGAACAAAGATACTTGCATGGCATCCACTATCGCTCTACTATTTTTAGTTTCTGCAGATGGGATTTTCCAGTCTACATCTGGCATATTAAAGTCACCAACGATCACCACTTCTCCCTTCTTACCTATCTTGTGGATGTCTTCAACCAGATATCTGTCCAGCTCTTCCTTTTGGTTTGGAGGCCTGTAAACCACTCCAATATAAATGGATGCTCCGTCATCTTTTTTTAGGTCGACCCATAGTGCTTCTTCCTTGCCCCAACTTCCTTGTAGCTCAGATGCTTGGATGCTGTTTCTGACATAAAGAGCCACACCTCCCCCTTTTCTATCCTCTCTGTCCTTCCTTAACAAGTTGTAGCCTGGTATTGTTGTATCCCAATCATGAGATTCTGTGAACCATGTCTCTGTGATAGCAACAATGTCCAATTCTGCCCCAGACATTAGGGCCTGCAGATCTGGGATTTTATTTCCCAAACTATGAGCATTTGTGGTCATAGCCTTCCAGGTACTCTCTTTAAGGTTATTGCTTTTCCTGGACTCCTTATGAGACTTTATTTGAGATTTGTTATTCACTTCACTCTTTCCTTTTGCAGTTGTGCCACTGTTGACAGAGTTGTCCATCTCAATTAGATTTTTCTTTTGTTTATGGATCTTGAAATTCTGCATGCATTGTGTTTGTTTTCTCTTTTCTGGTAACACTTCAAAGTTTTTCTCAAGAACTTCTTCAGTTTTTAATATAGAGAAGGCTTTTTGTTCTTTTTGCATTCGGTACATTGTGTGTCTCCTCATCACAGGTCTAATTCTACCAGAGCCCACTGTAATCCTGGATATAAAAGAATTTCTTAATGACCTGTTTGAGTGGGAGGGTGCATCTGTTGGCTGTCCATCTGTCAAGAATGGGTGACTGTGGGTCCTACCTGAGCCTAATGAATCACTTTTTCTTGACTCCTGGTTTTTCTGTGATGTTGTGGAATTATTTTCTGAGTAATGCAATGTGGGTATAATTCTTGTAATTGAAGCTAATTGAGCTTTAACCTCTGTCAGCTCCTTTTTCAAGGAAGAGAGTTGTGCACAAATTGGGCAAGCTCTAAGTTTCCAGATGCTTTCCCTCAGAATAAAGGCTCCACAGCAGTTACATTGGATAGTCCTCATTTTGGTAAGTTTTGATTTTTGATGAATAGCAATTATGGAAATACTAATTTACCTTGTTGCCATTTATGAATCTAGGCAGGTTATATAAGAAACACAAACCTAGGGGTGGGTGGGTAGAGGGGTAGGGTGGGAGGGTGTGAAACAGTTAAAGCAGACTAACAGCACTCCCAACTATCTATTTCAGTTGTGCTTCGTTTTAACAGACAGTGCACTAGTTTTGGCAAATAAAATGCCCTACTTCTAAGCACAGATAACAACAGATAACAACCAAAATGGACTTAACTTTAGCAGGAAAGGTTCTGGTTCATGTAGATTCCAGCTCCAAAGTGAATTCAGTTCCCAATGGCCTTATCTTCTCTAAGTGCCCCTTTAACCCCTCGATCATCTAACGGTCCAACTGACTCCCTCACAGGCTTTCTGCTTCGGATATATTTAAAAAAGTTTTTACTGTGAGTTTTTGCCTCTACAGCCAACTTCTTTTCAAATTCTCTCTTAGCCTGTCTTATCAATGTCTTACATTTAACTTGCCAATGTTTATGCTTTATCCTATTTTCTTCTGTTGGATCCTTCTTCCAATTTTTGAATGAAGATCTTTTGGCTAAAATAGCTTCTTTCACCTCCCCTTTTAACCATGCCGGTAATCGTTTTGCCTTCTTTCCACCTTTCTTAATGTGTGGAATACATCTGGACTGTGCTTCTAGAATGGTATTTTTTAACAATGACCACGCCTCTTGGACATTTTTTACTTTTGTAGCTGCTCTTTTCAGTTTTTTTCTAACAATTTTTCTCATTTTATTAAAGTTTCCCTTTTGAAAGTTTAGCACAAGAGCCTTGGATTTGCACACTGTTCCTTTTCCAGTCATTAAATCAAATTTGATCATATTATGATCACTATTGCCAAGCGGCCCCACCACTGTTACCTCTCTCACCAAGTCCTGTGGTCCACTGAGAATTAGATCTAAAATTGCTTCCTCTCTCGTCGGTTCCTGAACCAATTGCTCCATAAAGCTATCATTTATTCCATCCAGGAACGTTATCTCTCTAGCGTGACCCGATGATACATTTACCCAGTCTATATTGGGGTAATTGAAGTCTCCCATTATTACTGCACTACCAATTTGGTTAGCTTCCCTAATTTCTCTTAGCATTTCACTGTCCATCTCACCATCTTGACCAGGTGGACGGTAGAATACCCCTATCACTGTAGTCTTTCCTGACACACAAGGGATTTCTACCCATAAAGATTCAATTTTGTATTTAGTCTCATGCAGGATGTTTATCCTGTTGGACTCTATGCCATCCCGGACATAAAGCGCCACACCTCCTCCCGACTGCTCCTCTCTGTCATTGCGATATAATTTGTACCCCGGTATAGCACTGTCCCATTGGTTATCCTCTTTCCGCCATGTCTCTGAGATGCCAATTAAGTCTATGTCATCATTTACTGCTAAAAACTATCAATGAGCACCAAAGCAATTTAAGAAGGATTGCTACAAACTCATGAAAAACCGCAAGATGAATCCTTCATAATAATTTTATCCCTTCACTCTATTGAATTCCAACACTCAAAAAAAGAGTACAATAATTCACAAATATTGATTGATGTTACAAAAAAATTTTTGTGGAAGGAGAGGAACGTTTCATATGCAATTATCATAAATCCCCACCAGGGGTGATATGATGGTAAATATAATCATAAACGGACCTCCTCCATCCTGTGTAAACCATCGACATGTGAAAATGCTCAAGTGAAACAATTTTTTTCAAAAAACTCTTTTTTATGTCTATATAAAATGTTTATCTTGCTGATCACGGTGAATAAAATCACTCCCACGGTGAACTTGTTTCAAACTGACACTCCCGGCAGCCTCATTAAATGATCCCGACAAAGGGTATAGATGAAATTGTTAAAGCGCTTATAAAACAACCTAGATAGGCATAATAGGCAATCTCTAATGGCTTAAAAAATAAGCTCATACAACACCCCGACTTATCTGATGGTTTGAAGGGTCACCGACGTAGCCATGTTTCAGGTCCGTTCCAGGACCTTTCATCAGGGAAAATAATCCTCTTGTGATATTTTATCGGTGGATGTTGAGCCGTTGCCTGCTAGGTCTGAAGCGTGAGTCCTTCGACTCTATCCAAGGCTGACAACTTGTTATCGAAGGACCGATAAAATATCACAAGAGGATTATTTTCCCTGATGAAAGGTCCTGGAACGGACCTGAAACGTGGCTACGTCGGTGACCCTTCAAACCATCAGATAAGTCGGGGTGTTGTATGAGCTTATTTTTTAAGCCATTAGAGATTGCCTATTATGCCTATCTAGGTTGTTTTATAAGCGCTTTAACAATTTCATCTATACCCTTTCTCGGGATCATTTAATGAGGCTGCCGGGAGTGTCAGTTTGAAACAAGTTCACCGTGGGAGTGATTTTATTCACCGTGATCAGCAAGACAAACATTTTATATAGACATAAAAAAAGTTTTTTGAAAAAAATTGTTTCACTTGAGCATTTTCACATGTCGATGGTTTACACAGGATGGAGGAGGTCCGTTTATGATTATATTTACCATCATATCACCCCTGGTGGGGATTTATGATAATTGCATATGAAACGTTCCTCTCCTTCCACAAACATTTTTTTGTAACATCAATCAATATTTGTGAATTATTGTACTCTTTTTTTGAGTGTTGGAATTCAATAGAGTGAAGGGATAAAATTATTATGAAGGATTCATCTTGCGGTTTTTCATCATTTACTGCTATACATTCTAATTCTCCCATCTTACTTTTTAGACTTCTGGCATTAGCATATAAACATTTCAAAGTTTGTTTTTTGTTTGTATTTTTATTCTGCTTTTTAATTGATAGGGATAAGTTAGAATTGTTTAGCTCAGGTGAGTTTTTAGTTACAGGCACTTGGACTACTTTTCTAATTATTGGAACCTCACTGTCGGGATGCCCTAATTCAAATGCATCATTAGTATCCTTTAAAGATACCTCTCTCCGAACCATGCGCTGCTGAGTGACTGTCGGCTTTCCCCTTTGTTCTAGTTTAAAAGCTGCCCTATCTCCTTTTTAAAGGTTAGCGCCAGCAGTCTGGTTCCACCCTGGTTAAGGTGGAGCCCAACCCTTTGGAAGAGACTCCCCCTTCCCCAAAAGGTTCCCCAGTTCCTAACAAAACTGAATCCCTTTTCCTTGCACCATCGTCTCATCCACGCATTGAGACTCCGGAGCTCTGCCTGCCTCTGGTGACCTGTGCGTGGAACAGGGAGCATTTCAGAGAATGCTACCCTGGAGGTTCTGGATTTAATCTTTCTACCTAGGAGCCTAAATTTGGCTTCCAGAACCTCCCTCCCACATTTTCCTATGTCGTTGGTGCCCACATGTACCACGACAGCTGGCTCCTCCCCAGCACTGTCTAAAATCCTATCTAGGTGACGCGTGAGGTCCGCCACCTTCGCACCAGGTAGGCATGTTACCAGGCGATCCTCACGCCCACCAGCCACCCAGCTATCTACATTCCTAATAATCGAATCACCAACTATGACGGCTGACCTAACCCTTCCCTCCTGGGCAGTAGGCCTTGGGGAGATATCCTCAGTGCGAAAGGACAATGCATCACCTAGAGAGCAGGTCCTTGCTACAGGATCCTTTCCTGCTACACCTGGTTGGTGCTCTCCCATTATGAGACCTTCTTCCTCCAAGGCAGCACCAGGGCTGCCAGTCTGAAGTTGGGACTTGACTACTATGTCCCTGAAGGTCTCATCTATATACCTCTCTGTCTGCCTCAGCTCCTCCAGGTCTGCCACTCTAGCCTCCAGAGATTGGACTCGTTCTCTGAGAGCCAGGAGCTCTTTGCATCGCATGCACATGTACAACTTCTCACCGGTGGGTAAAAAATCATACATATGACACTCAATGCAAAAGACTGGGAAGCCCCCCTCTTGCTGCTGGACTGCTGCCTTCATCTCAATTTTGATCAGTTCCTAGTTAAGTTTTAGGTTGCTATGGGAGTAGGAATGTGTCTAACTTCCTTTAAATGTATTAGTGAATTCACCGGGGTCTGATCGAATTCTCAATAAAGTTTTTGTTGATGTTTTTTTTGGGTTTTTTTTTTTGTGAAAGTGGCACCTGCCTATAAATTTAGGGATGAGCTAGGGGTGGGTAGGCGAGGGGTGGGAGGGTTGGGAAATACAAACAGTCTAACTTTAGTTAGTCAGCCTGAGTGACTCACTGCTCCCTTGATTAACAAATGTTGGTCCCTATTCAAACCCAATCACACTACCTCAACACCTTTCCAAGGTGAGGAACTGAGCTGAACTATTCAACTTTTTTACTTTGGTGTATACTGCTCCTACCTTATTTCTAGCTTCTGGCTACTTTTTGTGGGGTTTTGGTTTTTTTTTTTTTTTTTTTGGGGGGGGGGGGTTTCAATACAATGCACTCAGTTAGTATTAAATACAAACACTCAGCTCTTTAAAAGTCTGGAGAACACTCAGTTCTGCAGACTTTTAAAAATAAACACACTACCTACTGCTACCTTATTGACTGACTAAAAATACAAACAGTCTAACTTGTTTATTCACTGCCTATCTACTGCTACCTTATTGACTGACTATTTAAAAATGCAAACAGTCTAACTTGTTTATTCACTGCCTTTCTGACTATTAAAGGCACAAACACACTAAATAATATTCCCAAATAGTTAACTTTGCCCCAATACTTTTTAAAAAGTCAATGTCCCAAGCAAAAACTTACTGATTCCTTTCAGCCACCAGCAAGGTGATCCTCTCCTCTCAGTGTTTCCACTTGATTAATAGCCGTTAATGGACTTCTCCTCCAAGAACTTATCAAAACCTTTTTTGAACCCAGCTACACTAACTGCACTAACCACATCCTCTGGCAACAAATTCCAGAGATTTATTGTACCTTGAGTGAAAAAGAACTTTCTCCGATTAGTCTTAAATGTGCTACTTGCTAACTTCATGGAATGCCCCCTAGTCTTTGTCTCATCTTCCACGTGCCTGAGCCTTTGTCTCTAGTGCCAGACGTCTTTGTCTGCCTTTGACCTCTGTTTGGCCTGCCACCTCAGGCGTTACCCAGCGGCAGGTCCGAAAGGGCTTGGAGTGGTTGGAGGACCACTCAGAGACCACCATTGCGTTGATGGTCTCACTGAAGCGTGCAGGTCCGGAGGAGGGTCAGGGCCTCCAGTCCTCCCAGATGGGCACGTCTCACCTGTCTTGGCACTTCCTCGGAGCTCCTCTCCCGGTTCGACGAGGCCCAAGGGCACACCTCTACATATTCCTACGCGTTCCCGCGCAACACCTATGTCTATCCCCTTACCCATACAGTTATAGAGGTGATAGATTATGTGTCTTTGTGCTTGTCTCTTGAGACATCCATACTTAGAGGTGACAAACTCTGTATCCATGCACCAAGACTCATAGTCACCCATCCACAGAGGTGAATCCTTGTGTCCAATCAACTGAGCCATCCAGGCTTAGAGGCTCTGTGTCCCTATGCTTATCTACTAAATCATCCAGTTCTAGACGTTACCACATCTGTATCCCTGCACCTGTCACCTGAATGAATGGCAAGCAACAGGCTTCAGATATCTGTACCAATCCCTTCAGTAATTCAGATCTGGAAATGACAAGCTTTCTAAACCTGTACCCATACTCTGACCCATCCAGTCCTAAAGGTAAACGGTTCTGTATCATTGAGCCAATCGCATGAGTTCTCTAATCCTGGAGATGATAGACTTTGTACTCTGTGCCCGTTCCTTAAACAGTTTAGTGCTAGATGTGAAAGGTTCTGTATCCTTGTGTTAATTCCTTGAACCATTCAGTACTAGAAGTGACCAGGGATGTGAATTAATTTGCAAATAAAAATGTGTGGACTTGTGCCTAATGTCCAGAGCCCACATGTAAACAGGTGCCCCATGCTAGGCCCTACTGCCTCCTCATCACAGCAGTGTTTCTTGAGCTGCCACAGTCACCCCATGATGTGAAATCTCCGTGAGGAGTTAGCAATCTGTTATAAATCTGATATAGTAGTGGGTGGATCCCTGGGCCGGTGGCAGATGACCACGCCCCTGGGAGGATATCCCGAGAGGGACCACCTGCTAGGCTTGAGTATGGAGACAGACACACATTAGTTCTTTTATTAAACAGGTTTTAGAAACCACCAGATGTGGCAGTAGTGAGCTGATATGCCCGGCAGGGCTGTAGTCCCTCAGGTACTGGAACAGCGATCCAGGATGGCTGAGCTGTTGAGAAACTGTAGAAAGTGAGTAGGCAGAGTAGGCAGAGTTCATGAACAGAACTAGATGACAAAACTCATATAAGGTCTCAAGGAAGCTCAGGTGCTGGAAAGATTTAGGCCCTCGAGGAGTGAGTACATGGTTCCAGGGAAAGCTCTGAGAGAGCGATGGTAACTCACAATTGTTTGTAGCAGCGATAGCTTCCAAGCAGTAGGGAATCTTCAGAGTGTCCAGGAACATGGGCCCTCGAGGAGCGAGTACCGGTTCCTATCTGTAATCTGAAAGTATAGAAAAAGAGCGAGGCCCCCGAGGAGCGGGTACATCTGGTAAGTCCGAGGAGGCAGAGTAGCTTGGGAGGTGTAGCCAAAGCAATCCCCTTCCTTGCTAACTCAGTTAGATAGCGAAATAGAGACCTTTAAATATTGGAAGCGGATGACATCATCTCAGGGGGACGCCCCTGAGGTTCGCGCTCTTGCTGGTAGTTCAATCAGAGCGCGCGCGCCCTAGGTCATCAGGCAACATGGCGGCTCTACAACGTCGAGCCGGTCCGGGGACGCCGGAGGGAGGCGGCATGGAGACACTACGGCAGCCAGCCGTCCATCAGACCCGGAGGGAGTTGCCACAGAGGTAAAGAGGGTGGAGTGAGGGCATCGAGCAGCGATGGTCGCAACACCCCACTCCCATCCCTCACTCCTCCCCAGCGTGCTGATGTTCCAGGTGCGATATTGATGTTGCTTGTGGGTGCCGACGAAAACACGATGAGATGGGGGGGGGGGGGGTGCTGATCATGGCATGATGACAACACGGACTCCTTAAATACTGGGTTCACAGATCAGTACCCCCATCATTTCCTGCTCCCTATCTAATAATTTTCACACATATATAGCAATTATGCCTAATATATAATTCTATCTATCTATCTATTTATCTATATGCATATAACAATTGTTCCTAAACATCCATATATATTTGAATGTTAATCTGGCATGTGCATTCGTATATTTATATCGGGGATGTATTGTTAATTTACCTCCTTTGCATTTAATAGGCAGTTGGCGACATTAGCTATATCAGTTTTTCATACATATTTGAATCCATATCACAGATAGTAGGCAATGTTAGACAGCTGACGTATTTCAATTTGTACTTGTTAATTATATTGCTGCTGCAGGGGTAGGGTACCTGAGCCAGTGGTGAAGTTAGCACAGGTGTTCATCAGGTACCAGGTTATTTGTTGGCTATCAAGAGAGTGCTTTTATGGCAAAATGGTGGGTCATGGTTACACCTCAGGAGGTGCTGCCCCCTTACTTGGAAACAAGGTGTGGGACTGTGTAAAAGATTGCTGCCTTGCTTGCTATATGGCGGGTAGCAGAAATGGGGCGTAGCCCAGGTATCCATTACACATAGGTTGGGTACAGGTTAATTACTAGAGATGTGAATCGTGTGATCGATCGTCTTAACGATCGATTTTGGCTGGGGGGGGGAGGGAATCTGATCGTTGCGGTTTTGTTTTGTTTTTTTTTTAATCGTTTAAATCGTAAATCGGGGGAGGGCGGGAAAACCGGCACACTAAAACAACCCTAAAACCCACCCCGACCCTTTAAAATAAATCCCCCACCCTCCCAAACCCCTCCAAAATGTTTTAAATTACCTGGGGTCCAGTGGGGGGGGGTCCCGGTGTGATCTTCCACTCTCGGGCCATGGCTGCGTTAATAGAAATGGCGCCGGCGCTACCTTTGCCCTGACAGGGCAAAGGTAGCGCCGGCGCCATTTTGGTTCCTGTCCCCCGACGTCACGAGTGCAGAAGATCGCTCCCAGACCCCCGCTGGACCCCCAGGGACTTTTGGCCAGCTTGGGGGGGCCTCCTGACCCCCACAAGACTTGCCAAAAGTCCAGCGGGGGTCCGGGAGCGACCTCATGCACTAGGGCCGTATTGCAATACGGCAATACGGCCATACGGCAATACGGCCATACGGCCGGCGCCATTTTGCAATACGGCAATACGGCCATACGGCAATACGGCCATACGGCCGGCGCCATTTTTGCAATACGGCCATACGGCCAGCGCCATTTTGCAATACGGCCATACGGCAATACGGCCATACGCCGGCGCCATTTTGCAATACGGCCCTAGTGCATGAGGTCGCTCCCGGACCCCCGCTGGACTTTTGGCAAGTCTTGTGGGGGTCAGGAGGGCAAGGGGGAACTAGGATGCTTGAAGGGGGAAACACAGGTGCAGCCAAAGGTCATGATGTGTGTTGGAGATTCAACAAGCTTACCTGCCTATTCCCAGACTGTAAATTTAGACACGCATGTGCTACCTGCGGAGGAGCGCATCCAGCAACTAAGTGTCCGCAAGGACAGAGCGGGGGAACAACTAAGGGAGGGAAATAAAGAGTGGTTACATTGTAAGGCGGACTCGCCTATTATTTGGGTAGTCTTAGCGCACTGGTTGAACGGTTACCTGGATTTAGAGAGTAAATCATTTTTGAGGGAAGGTTTTAGGGTAGGCTTTCGAATCCCGTATGTTGGGCCAGGTAAAGGGGGGAGGGTACACAACGCTCGGTCGGTAGCGCAGAGAGCGGATGTGGCACGGGTTAAGTTGATGTCGGAGATTCGGTTGGGAAGGATAGCTGGGCCTTTCGATACACAGCCTTTTGAGTTCATGCATTTGTCTCCTCTATCTGTTATTCCTAAGAAGATGCCGGGGAAGTTTCATTTGATTTTAAATTTGTCCTTTCCTCCGGGCGAGGCGGTGAATGATTTCATCCCTTCGGAGTTTAGGTCGGTACGGTATGCTTCTTTTGACGAGGCCTTGGTGTTAGTAAGGGAAGCTGGGATAGGAGCGTTGATGGGTAAGGCCGATATCGAAGCAGCCTTTCGTTTGTTGCCGATCCATCCGGATAGTTTTCCGCTGTTAGGTTTCTCGTTCGAAGGGGCTTACTATGTGGATCGTTGTTTGCCCATGGGCTGCTCAATTTCTTGCGCATATTTTGAGAAGTTTAGCACTTTTTTACATTGGGTGACAATGGAGGTTACAGGACACAGTGAGATGTTGCATTATTTAGACGATTTTTTGTTTGTGGCGCCGGGGGGTAGTTCGGTGTGCATGGGGCAGTTGACAGGTTTCTTGGAGGTTTGTAGACAGCTAGGAGTCCCAATAGCAGCAGACAAAACAGAAGGGCCTCGACGTAGGATTTCTTTTTTAGGGATCGAGTTGGATTCCGAGGCAACAGTGTCGCGTTTGCCGGATGACAAAGTAGGTAAGTTAAGGGAGTTAGTGAGTTCAGTGCGTGAATCAAAAAAGGTTACGTTACGTCAGATGCAGGCTCTTATAGGTTCATTACATTTTGCTTGTAGGGTGATACCCATGGGGAGGGCTTTCATTCGTAGATTATCGTACACAACGAGGGGAGTGAGGTCCGCACATCATTTCATACGAGTAACAAAGAGTGTGAAGGAAGAGTTAGCCGTCTGGGAAACATTTCTGTCTTCCTTTAATGGAGTGCTCATGTTACCGGCAGAAGAAGTGACCAATGGCGACTTGGAGTTGTACTCTGACGCAGCGGGGGGAGTAGGCTTTGGAATTTATTTTCCCGGTCGTTGGTGTGCTCAAAAGTGGCCGGAGGAATGGGTTCTCAGCGGTATCACAAAGAACATAACATTCCTTGAGTTGTTCCCCATAGTGGTAGCCGTAACAATTTGGGGCTCATGGTTACAGAATAGGAAGGTAGTTTTCTGGTGTGATAACTTAGGGGTGGTGCAAGTTATCAACAGGCAGTCAGCAAAGTGTCTGAAAGTTTCCAGACTTATGAGGGAATTGATACTGTTAAGCTTAACGTTGAATATGACTATCATGGCCAAGCATATGCCAGGTGCACAGAATTTGATTGCAGATGCTCTTTCTTGTTTCAAGTGGGATGTTTTCCGGGAGCTGGCTCCAGGAGCGAGATCGATGGGAGAGGTTTTCCCGGAGCATCTGTGGCAGCTTGGAACGATGAAGCGTGGCACTTAATTCAGCAATCGGTGGCGCCGGCCACCTGGAAGGCTTATACAGCGGGCAGGGGAGTAGTGTCACGTTTTTTGCGGATGGTGGGGTGGGAGGAGGGACCAGCGCGTGAAACTGATGTAGTGCGTTTTATATTGTGGGCAAAAGGGCAGGGGTATTCCTTAGCCTCGGTTAGAGCTCAGTTAGCCGGGTTTGTATTTTTTCAAAAGTTGATGGGAGGGACTAATGTGCTCGATAGTTTTTTGGTCCGAAGGGTCCTGGGGGGATGGGGGCGGAAGCGGGGAAGGGTAGGGGATAAGAGACGACCTATTAGATACGCGCAATTGTTGGAGATCGTTGATAAGGTGGGGGAGGTATGTTGGTCACGATATGAGGCATTGTTGTTTCGTACGGTGTTCATATTAGCCTTTTTCGGGGCGTTCCGGGTTAGCGAGTTGGCTGCGCGTTCATTGATGTGCTCAGAGCAGGGTTTGTCAGTTGAAGGAGTGCGGTTGTTCGGCGATAAGGTCGCCTTGTGGTTGCACCAATCGAAAACTGATCAAAGGGGTCGGGGGCAGTGGATAACATTAATCCCAGCTGCAGATGAGGCGGTTTGCCCCGTTAGGGCTTTACACAGGTACTTGAGAGCAAGGCCGCAAGTGAAGGGTTTGTTATTGAGGCATTGCAATGGCGCGCCCTTGACCATATTTCAATTTGCTGCGGTGTTGAAAGCGACGGTTCGAGCGTTGGGGTGGCAGAGTGAATACTTTACTCCGCATTCTTTTCAAATCGGAGCGGCAACCTCAGCAGCGGAGTTGGGTCTTTCCAGTGTGCAGATTCAGTCCATAGGACAGTGGAGGTCTAAGGCTTTCCGTTATTATGTGAGGCGATAAAAGGGGCGAGGTGACAGAGTTACTTCACCGCTAAAGTAAGCTTTTGTTTTTCAGAACATGAAGGGGTGCGAGGAGGAATGGAGTGTGCCTGGGTCGTGGGCCATTCTTTCGTGCGGTGGGCTTTTCATCGAGCCAAGAGGCATCCATACGGAGCAAATTTGGCCCTGGATGAGAAGAAATTTAAAGTCAAATGGTTTTTTAAAGGGGGAATGAAATGGGGGCAGATGACAAACTTTTTGCAGAGTTTGGTAAAGTGCAGGGTTATCATGCAGTATTAATAATTCATTTGGGGGGGTAACAATATTGGGGTTTCTCATGTCGACAGTTGCTGTCACACATGAGAAAGGATCTGTCGAGCATCATGAACGCGATGCCAGGGATCCGAGTCGGTTGGTCCGATATAATAATACGCATTAAACATCAGAAATTGAATTTGTGGAAAAAAGGGGTCAAAGAAATTAAACAGACAAATTGGGAAGTGGGTACAGGATCAAGGGGGCTTTTGGATTCGGCACCATTGGTCTTGGGAACAATTAGCGGGTTTATTTAGGGAGGATGGAGTACATTTGTCCGACATAGGGGTGGATTTGTTTAACAATACCCTGCAAGAAGGTTTGGAGAGGCACCTGTTACGCAGGGGCAAGGCCGCAGGGGGGGGACAAAGACTTTGTTATGGCGGATGCCTGAGCCCTAAGCTATAATGTTGTATTGGAGGATGAAAGCAATCGGTGGGGGGGGGAGTGAGAATCCCATGTAGTTTGGGGCTGCTACACGGGATAGCCAATGAGCAAGGGGGGGGCCGATGCTCTGGCCACATGCTTACCCTCGCTGGATCCGAGGCGGGGTAAGTTGGGGGGGGGGGGCGGCGATATGGCTTACCTTTCGGACGAAGTGGTAAGCGGAAGAAGCAGAAGAAGGGGTAGGGGAGTGGGGGTATGGGGTTGTTGGTTTTTGGACTATTGTTAATTAAGGGCTCAGGGCAAGTATTTTGAATAAACTGCGGCCTATTGTTTAAGCCATTACCTGCGTTGTGTATTTCATGTACAGGGGGTGGGGGATTGACGAGCGAGCCTAAGTCTTGCATACCTATGTTAGGTCTTAAGAAGCTCAGTAGCTGGAAAGGGTTAGGCCCTCGAGGAGCGAGTACCTGGTTCCAGGGAAAGCTCTGAGAGAGCGGTGGTAACTCACAAGTGTCTGTATCTGCGATAGTTTCTAGGTAGAAGAGAATCTTCAGAGTGTTTAGGAACATGGGCCCTCGAGGAGCGAGTACCGGTTCCTATACGCAAATTGAAATAAAGATAACTCACAAATATCTGTATCTGCTATGGCTTCCAGGCAGTAGAGAATCTTCAGAGTGTTCAAGAACATGGGCCCTCGAGGAGCGAGTACCGTTCCTATCGGCAATCTGAAATAAAGAAAAGAGAGCGAGGCCCCCGAGGAGCGGATACCCCTGGTAAGTCCGAGGAGGCAGAGTAGCTTAGGTAAAGTAATCCCCTTGCTAACTCGATTCGTTAGCAAATTCTGAGACCTTTTATATTGGAAGCGGATGACGTCGTCTCAGGGGGACACCCCCGAGGTTCGCGCCCTTGCTGGTACATACATCGGCGCGTGCTCGCGCCCTACGTCATCAGGAACATGGAGGATCCGCAGCGTCGTGCCGGTCCGGGGACGCCGGAGAGAGATGGCAAGAAGACTTCGTGGCAGCTAGCAGTCCATCAGACCCGGAGGGAGTCGCTACAGAGGTAAAGAGGGCGGAATGAGGGTGTCGAGCAGCGACGGAAGCAACACTCACTGCTTTGAAAGTTACCATCTTACTCTTTAAAATGAAAAAGCATGCATATAAGTTACAACTCTGCCCTGACTCCACCACCTGGGGGGAGTGTAGGCTAAAGAACCATGGGGGTCTTGATGACCGGGCAAACTGGTGACAAACTGGTTAAACTGGTCTTTTCCTTCACTTGTGCATGTTATAAAATCTCCTCACTTTTGCATTTACATGCTGGCAATTCCCTCCTGTTAGTGTAAATGCTTAAAATTAGGAGCTCGCATACACCTTATAATCCTATTTTATGACTTGCATGCAGGCTATAAGATTTTAGCATATGTGGCTGTGCATCCATACACACATATGGGCGCTCGCATACTTGTTTGAAAGTTATTGTCCCTGTGTGCACAAAAGTACTCATGGAGCTGGGACATGCTTGTGCTCTTATTTATTTCTGCTTGATTTTCAAAATACCACTGACATGCTTCAAACCAAGGTTTAATTTGTGAAAGTCGCTTTGAAAATCACGCCCTATTTCTCTGGATCTTGGGATCTCCAAATATCTCATTAAACTCTTTCCATGTATCACTGGTGGGCTTATTGCTCATTGAACACAAAAAGTTAATCTTCCTGTTTGTAAAATGCTGAGAAAAAAATAAAGAATCTGAGATTAGAACAAATTTGTGCGTTTCCTCCCATACGTCCCAGAGGAGAGGTCAGGCTGTGATTATCAGCAGGACCTGTTATTATAACTCACGCACCTACTCATCAAATAATGAGTGTAGGAAGGCATCTGGGTACCACGCTGCTTAATTGTAGCTGAACCACTGCAGGGCCAATGAAACAACCTCCAGGAAGAGAACATATAAACTCATTGCCTCTAATCATGGATGAGTTGCAGTTATTCGCAGGTGAGAACATTTTATTAGCATCCTCTTCTCTCCATATGTCAAACTATGTTTACTGAACCTCTCTCTTCTTCATTCCTGGGTCTTTCTTCTCCAGATCCTGCTCTCTGTGCTGGATCTTTCTACAGTTATTTCATCGTCACTTCTCTAATGCTTTCCTTTATGCTTTTCATCTATTTTTGAACCTTTGCCTTGTATCTTCTCTTTAGAGGTCACATTCTGGGTTTGATTTCACTCTCATTGTGGGTCACTTTGCTTAATTTGCATCTTTCCCTTTATCCTTGTATCTTTTGTGCTTCTTGTAATGAAAGCAGCGATTGCATATGAGGGCAAGGAAATGAGTCCTTTAGATTGGCTGAATCTTCTGCTACTTACTGCTGCCATGGGAAAAGCCGCAGTCCCAGGATGCAAGCTGGAGCTCCAGAAGATGACCCCATTCACCATGGATGGAGACTTTGTCCTTGGAGTGATTGCTTTGACTCATACTGGGTTGGTTTACCCAACCCATGACTTCAGAGAGACCCCTAAGCCAGCACGCTGTGAGGGGTAAGATTTTTGTTTGATTGCTAAAAGAGACCTGGGATTTAATTGGCAGTAAAGTGGGGCCCAGGTTACAGATCAAGCAGCATATTAGAATGAATATCTTATGAACATAAGATTTTGCATATTTGATCAGACCAAAGGTCCATCAAGCCCAGTATCCTGTTTCCAACAGTTGCCAACTCAGATCACAAGTACGAGTCAAGACTCCTAAAGATTGACAGATTCCTGTTGCTTAACCCAGGGATAAGCAATGGATTTTCCCATGTCTTCCTTAATCATGGTTTATGGACTTTTCTTCCTGGAACTTGTCCAAAACTTTTTAAAACCCAGCTAAACTAACAGCTTTTACAACATCCTCCAGCTACAAATTCCAGAGTTTAATATGTTGAATAATAAAATATTTTCTCCTCTTTGTCTTAATTACCTAGTAACTTCATTTTGTGTCTCCTAGTCTTTGTACCTTTTGAAAGCATTAACAACTGATTCAGGTTTAAATATTCCACTCCACTCATTATTTTATAGACCTCTATTACATCTCCCCCTCAGCTGTCTCTTCTCCAGCCTGAAGTGCCCTAATCTCTTTAGCCTTTCCTCATATGGGAGCTGTTCAATCCCCTTTAACATTTTGGTTTCTCTTTTCTGTACCATTTCTAATTCACCAAATCGTTTTGAGATGCGGTGACCAGAATTGCACACAATTCTTAAGGTGCAGTCTCACCATAGTGAGATACAGAGGCATTATGATATTCTCTTTTTTATTCTGCATTCCTTTCCTAATAATTCCTAGCATTTTATTTACTTTATTGGATGCTACCACACACTGAGCAGAGGATTTCAACATATTATCCACAATGATACCTATATCCTTTTCCTGGGTGGTGACTCCCAGTGTGGAACCTTGCATTGTGTAGCTATAATTTTGGTTGTTCTTCTCTGAGTGCATCACTTTGCACTTGTCCACATTAATTGTCAATGTGCCATTTGGATGTCCAGTCTCTCAGTCTTGCAAAGTCCTCTTGCAATTTCTCAACAACTTTGAATAATTTTGTATCACCAGATAATCTGATTACCTCAGCCATTATTCCCATCTCTGGGTCAGTTATAAATATGGCTCTCTACTATTCACCTTTGTGCTTTGAGAAAATTGACCATTTAGCCCTACTCTCTGTTTTCTCTGTTTTAACCAGCTCACAATAGAACATTGCCTCCTATTCCAAGACTTTTTAATTTTCTTAACGGCCTCTCATGAGGTATTTTGTCAAATGCTTTCTGGAAATCCAGATACACTATACCAACTGGCTCACCTTTATCCACATGTTTATTCACACCTTCAAAAAACTATAGCAGATTTGTAAGGCAAGACTTCCCTTGGCTAAATCCATATTTACTTTGTCCCATTGAACTATGACTATCTATATGTTCAGTAATATTATTCTTTATTATAGTTTCAACCAATTTTCCCAGCACTGATGTCAGCCTAACCAGTCTGTAATTTCCTAGATTCTGGAAATCCTTTTTAAAAATTGATGTTACATTGGCCACCTCAAATCTTCATGTTGCATAGCTGATTTTATTGATAGTTTATATATTACTAATAGTATATCTGCAGTTTCATTTTTCAGTTCTTCAGCAATCTGGGATGTATACCATCTGGTCCAGGTGATTTGCTTCTCTTTATTTTTTGAATTTGCCCTTTTACATCTCCCAGGTTCACAGAGATTTGTTTTGTTTCCTCTGATTCATTCCATTTAACTATCACTTCTGGCATGGGTATCTGCCTTACATCTTCCTTAGTAAACACAAAAGGAAAGAATTTATTTAGGGGCAGATCTTAAAACCTGCGCGCGGGTGTAGATTTGTTCGAGCAACCCGATGCAAACAAATCTACGCCCGATTTTATAACATGTGCGCGCAGTCGCGAGCATGTTATACAATCCAAGGTCGGCGCACGCAAGGGGGTGCACAATTGTGCAACTTACGCATGCCAAGCCGCGCAGCCTTCCTCTGATCCCTACGAGGCTGCTCTGAAATTGGAGCGTCCTCGGAAGGAACTTTCCTTCCGCCTCCCCCCACCTTCCCCTCCCTTCCCCTATCTAACCTGCCCCCCAGCCCTACTTAAACCCCACCCCTTACCTTTGTTGGAGAAGTTGCGCCGGCCAACGGCCGGCCCACGATCCCAGGCACAGCGGAAAATGGCCGCTGTGCCTGGAGGCTCCGGCCCCGCCCCATCCCACCCCCGGACTGCCCAGGACCGCCCGCGCCCCGCCCCTTTTTGCAAGCCCCAGGACATACGCGCGTCCTGGGGCTTGTGCGCGCCATCAAACCTATGTAAGATAGGCTCGTCGCACACAGGAGCAGGTTTTCGGGGGTTACGCACGTATGTTACACGCGTAGCCCTTTGAAAATCTGCCCCTTAATCTCTTCCCTATGGCCTTGTCCTCCCTTGGTGGCCCTTTTACCCCTTGATCATCTAATGATCTGACTCCTTCGCAGGCTTTTTGCTTTGAATGTACTTGAAAATGTTTATATTATGAGTTTTTGCTTCCACAGCAAGCTTCGTTTCAAATTCAGTCTTTGACTTCCTTATGAATGCTTTGCATCTGACTTGCCAGTGCTTTTGCTGTTTCCCGTTTTCTTCTTTCGGGTCCCTTTTCTATTTTTTGAAAGATGTTCTTTAGGCTAGAATAGTCTCTCCCTCTCCTCACCTTTTAATAATTTTTTCAGTCATTTGGCCTTCCTTCCACCTTTTTTTAATGTGTGGAATAAAGCTCATGTGGGTTTCCAAGATGGTATTTTTAAATAACATCCATGTCTAATTTAAACTTTTAACCTTTGCAGTTGTTTCTTTCAGTTTTTTCCTAACCATAATTCTCATTTTATCATAGTATCCCTATCTAGCATAAAAACAGGCCACAACATGGCCAGGCTTCTCTGGCAGAGTACACAGTAATGGTAGCTATTTAGTTAAGACTGTGAGGACAACATTAAACTAGCAGCTGTGCCTCTCTGGCTGGTTGCAATTTCTGTAATAGCAATAATTGCTAGCGGAAAATCAGACATTCAAGTAGCTTTTTGCTACTCAGGGACCTAAGAGACTAAGGGCTGAATTTTAAAAGGGTTACACGCGTAAATGGGCCTATGCGCGCCGAGCCTATTTTCAAAAGGCCCAGCGACACGCGCAAAGCCCCGGGACGCGTGTAAGTCCCGGGGCTTAAAAAAATGGGCGGGATGGGGCAGGGTGGGGGGGCGGGACAGAGGCCTCCTGCACAGCGGCCATTTCCTGCTGTGCCGGGGGATCGTGCGCCGGCAGTTCGCCGGTGCGCACAACATAAGCCTGCCAGAGGCAGGCACAACTTCCACAATAAGGGGCAGATTTTCAAAGGGTTACGCACGTAACTTATGCACGTAACCCCAAAAACCTGCTCCTGCGCACGCCGAGCCTATTTTGCATAGGCTCGGAGGCACACACAAGCCCCGGGACGCGCGAATGTCCCGGGGCTTTGAAAAAGGGGCAGGAAGGGAGTGGGGGCGTGGGCGTGGCGCCAGCAGCCGGGGGATGGCACGCCGGCAGCCGGCCGGCACGCGCAAGATGCATAAATAATTGAAATAAGGTAGGGGGGGATTTAGGTAGGGCTGGGGAGTGGGTTAGATAGGGGAAGGGAGGGGAAGGTGGGGGGGAGCGGAAGAAAGGTTCTCTCCGAGACCTTGGAGGGAACAGGGAAAGCCATCAGGGCTCCCCTAGGGCTCAGCGTGTGCAAGGTGCACAAGTGTGCACCCCCTTGCGCGCGCTGACCCTGGATTTTATAACATGCTTGTGGTAGCGCGTGCATGTTATAAAATCGAGTGTACATTTGTGCGCCCCGGGTAGCGCGCACAAATGTACCCCGCGTGCGCTTCTTTTATAATCTATCCCTAAGTATTTGGGGGGGTTAGATAGGGCTGGGAGGGGGGGAGTTAGGGGAAGGGAGGGGAAGGTGGGGTGGGGGGAAGAGAACGGGGAAAGCCATCGGGCTCCCCTAGGGTTCGGCGGCCTGGGAGGGAACAGGGGAAGCCACATGGGCTCGGCGTGTGCAAGTGCACAATTGTGCACCCCCTTGCGCACGCCGACTCCTGATTTTATAACATGCGCGCATGCCTGTGCGCGCATGTTATAAAATCATGCATTCGTGTGTGCGAGCTGGGTAGCACACGCACATGTACGCCCGCGTGCACGTTTTAAAAATCTACCCCTAAATGTTTGGGTAACAGCTACAATAGTATTGCATACTTAGATTACTACAAAGTTTAGGAGTTTCGAAAAGTGCATTCTGGTGGGAAAAAAGTAGGGATCTTGCATGTTTTTCTATGCAAAATGGTGAAATACAAAAGAAGTAGACAAAAAGACTGTCCTGGATAAAGAGAAATCTGTGGCTGACAGCAGGGAAGCATTCTTAGGGCCGGATTTTAAAAGGGTTACGAGCATAAGGTACGCGCCTAACCCTTTTAAAACGCCCCTGCGCGCGCCGAGCCTATATTGCATAGGCTTCCGGCGTGCGCAAAGCCCCAGGATGCGCGTAAGTCCCGGGGCTTTCTTGGAGTGGGAGTGTTGAGGGGGGCGTGACGCGGTCGGCGCGTCATCGGGGGGCGTTTCGGGGAGGCGTGACGCGGTCGGCGCATCATCCGGGGGCGGTGCCGTGGGCGTGGTTTCGGCCTGGGGGCGTTCTGGGGGCGTGGCCGCTGCCTCCGGAGCAGCCCCTGGACCGGAACATGGCGCACAGCAGCTGGCCCGGTGCGCGCAAAGTTACGCCTGCCTTGAGCAGACGAAACTTGTGCGACAGAGGTGGGGGGGGGGATTTAGATAGTTCCGGGGGGGGTAGGTTAGGTAGGGGAAGGGAGGGGAAGGTGGGGGGAGGTGGAAGATAAGTTCCCTCCGAGGCCGCTCCGATTTCACAGGGCAGTGCACAAATGTGCACCCCCTTGCGCACGCCGACCCCGGATTTTATAAGATACACGCGGTTACGCACGTATCTTATAAAATCCGGCGTACTTTTGTTCGTGCCTGGTGAGAGAACAAAAGTACGCACGCGCGCTGTGTTTTAAAATGTACCCCTTATTGTGGACTGAAAGACTGGATGAGACAGATTTTTTTCTGCCATAGTCTACTATATTACTATGTAATGATGTAATCAATCATCATAATAACAAAGTTATGACGGCAGATGAAAACCAAAAGATCCATCCAGTCTGCCCAGCAAGTTGTTCATGGTAGTAACAGCCACTCCAAGCAGGTTATCCCCATGTCTTCTGTTAAAGGAAGTAACTGCCGCTCCATGCAGGTTCTCCCATGTTTCTGGTAAGGGTAATAACTGCTGCTCCATGCAGGTTACCCCCATGCCTTCTGTTACAGGTAGTACATGTCGCTCTGTGCTATTAGTCACAAATATAAATGTGATTAATGGCCCCTGTTAGAGACAGGATGCTGGGCTTGATGATCCATTGGTCTGCCCCAGCCTGGCAATTCTTAGGTTCTTATCTAGGCAAACCTCTATAATAAGACCACATGCCAATGAAATATCTGGGCTATATTAATAGGTTCTATGTAATGGTTTTATGGTTATTAGAAAGGAGGGAGGATTCTATTGATACAAAATATTCTATATGTCTGTTTTCTGCAGCTTTTAAATACATTTTGTCATCTTTTAACACTGACTTTGTTTTCCTTCTTAGAATTTTGTCTATGATTTCAATGTATTATGTTGGCTGTTTAGATTAAAATTTTTGGATATTTATTATTTTGACATTTATTGTAGTTTTCTGAAGTGTATTTTGTTTGATGATTTGATTTATGTTTAATTGTGAGCCACTTTGGGTAAGGCAGGATAAAAGTTAAATAAATGGCAGAATAATATGATGACAGCAAGTTAGTTTATTCCCAACAGATTTCAGATCCGTTATTATCGTCACATATTGGCCATCATGTTTGCCATAGAAGAAATTAACCAGAACCAGCATCTGCTACCAAACAATACCCTGGGCTTCCATTTCATGGACTCTTGTTCTTCAGAGTTAGTCGCTCTCCAGCACACTCTGCTGCTATTGTCGGGGGAAAACCAAACATTTCTGAATTATAAGTGTGAGGCTCACCTGACTGTGGCAGGCATCATTGGGGAGCTCTATTCTTCAGTGTCTGAGGTCATGGCCAGGATACTAGGAGTTTACAAGATCCCACAGGTATGAAATTTCTCTATGTTTCTGTCAAAGAGCCATTGGGTTACCACTTGATTTCATCTCATCTTCACTGTCAATTATTCCCTCATTGAATTCATGGACCTCCAGTTCCTTCATGTCTTAGAAGCTGGAATTTCTTGTCCATAGATCTAAGAAGGCAAAACACAGGACAGGCTCAGACTGCAGATGAAATTGAACCATTTAAAATACTCTGACCATTTCCCTCCCAAGTCACTGTTGTGTGCTATGCCTCCTGTGAATATATATGAGAGAGATGATGTAAATCTTTCTTTTCAGATCAGCTTCTTATCTGAGCACCCAATGCTGAGTGATAAGCTCCAGTTCCCATCTTTCCTACGCACCTATCCTGCAGGCACCCTGCTGCCCAGAGCTATTGCCCAGCTGCTTCAGCACTTCAACTGGACATGGGTGGGAATCTTGTTTTCCAATGCAGATCTTACCAGCTTGCAAAGTCAGAAGATGAAGCAGGAGGTAGTGGAGAATGGTGGTTGTGTGGATTTTCTGGAGATGATTGATGATCGCTACCCCAGTGAGAGGCTGGTCAAAGTGGCAGAGGTGATTCTTCAGTCCTCAGCGAGTGTGATTGTCTGCCTCTGCTTTGAAGTCCATTTCAAGCCTATCCTGGAGCTCCTTTCCCTTAGGAATATCACTGCCAAGGTCTGGGTCTTCTCATCTGCGTTTGAAATCAACCCTTATATGTTCACCAGAGAGTCATGGAGGCATCTTAATGGCAGCCTGGTATTCATTGGCTCCACAAGTGACATCTCCCACTTCACTAATTTCCTCTACCATATTAGGCCTTCTGCATTCCCATGGGACAACTTCACCAAGCTCTTCTGGGAAAAGGCATTTGGGTGTCGATGGGAGGGACAGAACTTGAATCACGCGGTAACAGGGGATAACATCATCCCATGCACAGGTGAAGAGGACCTCAAAACACTGGACCCAGCGCTCTTTCAGTTGAATGATTTAAGCGGTACCTATCAGGCTTACCTGGCTGTTTATGCTTATGCACATGCTCTGCACAACATGATTTCAGTTGAACCCATGCAAGATATGTTTGAAATAGCCTCCAACATTCATAATATCAAACCATGGCAGGTACTGGAAATAGGAGTTGGGATTATTATAATTCTAAATGCAGACAAGACCCTGCTGATATTTAACTTTAGAGGTTTTGAAATATATATGTGAATGTTCAAATAGATCTTCACTGGTTTCTACACAAGCTTCCAAAGTCCAGGGGAGAAGGCATAAAATTACTGTTAATTATCACATTTTAAATAGATATAACTGGTGAATGGTACTTGGTCAAGGTCTTACAGAGAGTCGCTAGCAGACATGGAGAGGTCAGAACTAGGCACAGGGAGGCTGATAGACTCACCCATTATCACACAGAAACTCAATGAATAAACCAGGATTTGAACTGTAACAGAGGGAAATTAAATGACTCTCTCAAGGAACAGGGAGCTTAGGTGATCTGCTCAAAGTCACACAGGGACTCAGTGGCTAAACATGAAATAGAACTGAAGCACAAGGAGATTAAGTGACTTTTCTAAGGTCACATAGATGAGCCCCCATCCTTTTCAGCTCTTGGGCATGGGGCACAAAGGAAGGGTCACAAACCACCTTTGGCCCCATGATCTCAATGGTACCCTTACAGGGAAGAAAAGATGTACATGTCAAGGCCTTTAGAGTTGCTTCTCCTCATAGGGTCTTTCTAATACCTACAGTACCTGAATGTAAACCGATGTGATATCTCAGATTGAATGTCGGTATATAAAATAAATAAATAAATAAATAGATAAATAAATAAATAAATATATAAGAACATAAGAAATTGCCATGCTGGGTCAGACCAAGGGTCCATCAAGCCCAGCATCCTGTTTCCAACAGAAGCCAAACCAGGCCACAAGAACCTGGCAAGTACCCAAAAACTAAGAAGATCCCATGCCACTGATGCAATTAATAGCAGTGGCTATTCCCTAAGTAAATTTGATTAATAGCCGTTAATGGACTTCTCCTCCAAGAACTTATCCAAACCTTTTTTGAAACCAGCTACACTAACTGCACTAACCACATCCTCTGGCAACAAATTCCAGAGCTTTATTTTGCGTTGAGTGAAAAAGAATTTTCTCTGATTAATCTTAAATGTGCTACTTGCTAACTTCATGGAAATCCCCCTAGTCCTTCTATTATTCGAAAGTGTAAATAACCGATTCACATCTACTCATTCAAGACCTCTCATGATCTTAAAGACCTCTATCATATCCCCCCTCAGCCGTCTCTTCTCCAAGCTGAACAGCACTAATCTCTTCAGCCTTTCCTAATAGGGGAGCTGTTCCATCCCCTTTATCATTTTGGTAGCCCTTCTCTGTACCTTCTCCATCGCAACTATATCTTTTTTAAGATGTGGCAACCAGAATTGTACACAGTATTCAAGGTGCGGTCTCACCATGGAGCGATATAGAGGCATTATTACATTTTCCGTTCTATTAACCATTCCCTTCCTAATAATTCCTAACATTCTGTTTGCTTTTTTGACTGCTGCAGCACACTGAGCCGATGATTTTAAAGTATTATCCACTATGATGCCTAGATCAGTCCAGCAGAATCCTATAAAACGCCAGAAGAATACCAAAGTTGTTTTTCAAAAAAATAAACCTTTTACTTTTTCTGATGGTGGGGAAAAACAACGTCCATAAAATGTTCACAAAACAATAAATCCGGACTCTTTCCATGAAAATTTAACAGATTTCCAGTCAGCTCTATGGGACCCAGACCTCCTTCTCTAGTCTCTCCCTATACCTTGTGGTAGAGCGGGCTTATCTTCTTCTTCTTTTTCTGTGGTCACTTTCTCTCACTTATTTCACAGTCACCACAGGCAGCTCTTTTTTTTCTGTTAGATAGGATTCCAGAACCATTTGTCCAAAGATCAATTTTTTCTGACAGGCAAAACCTCTCCAGGGGAAAAAAAGGCTTTTCTATTTGTCTCATCTAATAATCAGCAAACTCTCTGGACCTCTATACCTGAACTCTGAGACTTCTCCTCTCCTTCCACTGGCACCACTCCATGAGGCGATGGCTACCCCACAGGGACTCCAACTCCTGCAAATCTGTTTTCCACTCTGCGCTGCATTGCATGGATGCAGAGGGGTACATTTTATAAAAAAGCGCAAGCACGCACTTTTGTTCGCGCACCAGGCGCAAACAAAAGTGCGCTGGATTTTATAAGATACATTTGTGCACCTTGCGTGCGCCGAGCCCTGCTCGCGCTGCCCATTCCCTCCAAGGCCGCTCCGAAATCGGAGCGGCCTCGGAGGGAACTTTCCTTCCGCCTCCCCTCACCTTCCAATCCCTTCCCCTACCTAAACCCAGGACTTACGCGCGTCCCGGGGCTTGCTCGCTGCCAGGCCTATGTAAAATAGGCTCGGCGCGCGCAGGGGGGTTTGGGGTAGGTTTTTTGGGGTTACGCACTTAACCCTTTGAAAATCTACCCCAGAGGTTTTAAATTCAGTGATTCCTTCCAGTGGGGAATGATGCTCTTTCTTCACATTCCTACATTATTCAGGGGTCAGGATCTGGTTGAGATCCTTGACACACACTGTGGGCACTCAGACCATGCTAACCACTCTTATCTGTACTCACCAATTTTATATGGTGCAATATGTACGTGTCTGCATCCAAAAACTGAAGCCTTTCTTACATACTATTACCCCCAGCCACTCTTGAATGTGGAAGAATGTATATGACACCTTATTTCTTCTAGCTTTGAGTCGTTCAACTTCATTTCACATACCTCCTGTGCCTTATTTGGAGCTCGGCATATGGCATGGCTTCGACTGAGTACCATCTGAGACAATGTCCATGAGAAGTTGGTGGAGCTCCCTTGTTTTGGGGACAACCTTTTTGACAAAAAAACTCATTGCAATACTTGCTCAACTAAAAGAACAGAATCTAGTGGTTCAATCTCTCTTGCAGTTCTCAATCAGCTCTTCTCCTCGAGAGGCTCCTTCTATACTTACAAAAGACCGTACTATCTAAAACACCCATTCTGCCATTTTTAATAGTATTGGCTACCACTTCTGGCTCGATGTCAGCAACCACGTCCAGCTAGACTAGGGGTGGGCCGCAAACAAGTTGGGTTTTCAGGATATCCCTAATGAATATGCATGAGAGAGATTTGCATGCACTCTGCCTCAGTTGTATGCAAGCATATTTCATGCATATTCTTTACGGGTATCCTGAAAGCTCAACTGCTTTGCGGCCCTCGAGGACCTGAATTGCCCGACCATGAAATTGTGAATACTTCTAAAAGATATTTTTTTAGCAATTCACTGGCTGATAGGAGTCTGGAAATAGGAAAATTTAAAAAACCTTAAATTTCTTGCTCTATTTTCATTTTCCAGGTTCTCCATCTGTCTATGAATAACCAGGCTGTCTTTAATAAAATAATTATTAACAGACTGTAAAGTAGTTACTTGTGCTGTAGTTGTTCTACCCACCTCTTCTAGTTGTTTTAAATGATTATCATGTGAGTCTATTACATTCTTAATTTCAATAGATGATTTATTACTCTGAATTATAGAACTAGACATAACCTTCTGTAACTCATTAATTGCCCTCCATACGTCCCCTAGAGTTATATTTTGAGGGTCTATGGGCTCTGGAACTAAAATATGTAGTCCAGAGCCCCCTGTAGTCCCCAACTCCTCTATATCCCCACCTTCTGTAGGTTGCATATCACCATTATTGGTTGTTGCACAACTCCTTGTGTCGAACTTGGTAGAATGGGGGCAGGCATTTCCATCATGGGTTGAGATTGCTGCTTCTGGCTGGGACTATCAGAGGCAGAGGAAAACGATATATCAGGTATTGAATTGCGAGCAGATTGACTTACCCGCCTCATAACATGGGAGTCCATGGGTCCCCTAGCCTGTGGAACAGCCGGAGATGTCCAAACTTTTGTTTTTCTTTTTCAACCCATACAGGTTTGAAAAAGAGTTAAGTAGAAATTCTTACCAAGGGGCGCGCCCCTTTGGCGCATGGCTTCGGCTGCTCGCTGGCGGCTGCGCGCTGTACCTGGGCTGAATTTATTTCAGCGTTCCGGCCCCACTCAATGACGTCACTCGAGGGGCATGGCTTTGGGTCGGTCCCGTTGTTACTATTCTGGGGTGTTGAAAGGAGCCTTGGATGCTGTCCCTTTCTGCCTTTCCTCTCCACTGAGAGGTTCTCCAGCCAAATGTCCTCCGGTCACAGGGTTGCACCTGGGCCGGATTTATTTCAGCGTTCCAGCCCCACTCAATGACGTCACTGGAGGGGCGTGGCTTCGGGTCAGTCCCAATGTTACTATTCTGGGGTATTGAAAGGAGCCTTGGACTCTGTCCCTTTCTGCCTTTTCACTCCACTGAGAGGTTCTCCAGCCAAAAGTCCTTGCAAGAGAGAGGGTTTCTACCATCAGAAAGAGAGAACACTATGAGATTGATCATTCTCTCAGCGTTCAACAGCCAGAGTGATTCTGGTTGCATTAGGTTATATATAGTCCAACTAACCCATCTTTATTTATTTATTTATTTATTTGTAGGTTTTTATATACCGACAACCGTTTGCACATCGTGTCGGTTTACAGATAACTTAAAACTTTTTGGCAGTGTCATTACATAGAACTTTTTGGCAGTGCCATTACATAGAACAGTTAAACGAAGCATACAAGAAAAACACATGAACAAATGGAAACTGGGTAACTATTTACAGGGGATGGATGTAGGTAATGGATATCTTCATATCCATTACCTACAGTGGGGTCTGCGCTGCCAATGGAACCAACTATTTAACCATTGTCAAGGGTCATACAGTTTTCTGAGGACATGAAGTGGGAATTAACTGCTTTAAGGTGGAGCTTCACTTTGCCCTCTCTTTCACCAAGTAAATTTAGGGATGGATGCCTCCACAAAAGGATAGGGCACTCACATGGGATCTTTTCAAACCCAGGGCACTTGGTCCTTTGAGGAAAGCTGATTTCAAATCAATCTTCTGGAACTATGAGCAATCAGATCCAATCTGACAGCATGCAGGCATCTTCTTCAGGGAAAGAACATCTTGATTAAAACCAACAATCAAGTTGCCATTTTCTATGCCAACAAACAGAGAGGCACAGTCATGAACTTTCTACTAGGAAAAGATTTGGCAGTGGGCAATCAGAAATCAGGCTGTACTTCAAGCCACCTATCTTCCAGGAATCTCTAGCACATTGGCGGATCGCCTTAGCAGAGTATTTCACCCACAAGAATGTGACAATCAGCAGTCAACAAAATATTTGACTTGTGGGGTCAGCTGTTGATCTACCTATTCACATTGGAACAGAACAGAAATCTGGAAAAAATCTGCTCAGTCTGGCCCAGCAATTTCAGGCTAGTTAGGATTCTTTCCTGCTCAATTGGGGAACAAGTCTCATGTATGCTTTTTCACCAATATGACTGATTACCAGAACAGTAAAAAAGGTCTCCAAGACCATGCTTGCTTGATTCCCAAGGTCTCAGCATAGCTCAGACAGATGTGATTTGCATATCGTATACAATTTTCCAATAGTCCTTTGTTAACTCAAGATGAAGGAACACTGGATATTGAACATTCAGGGCCGGATTTTAAAAGGGTTAGGCGCTTAAGGTACGCGTGTAACCCTTTTAAATCCCCCCTGCGCGCGCCGAGCCTATTTTGCATAGGCTCGGCGCGCGCAAGCCCCGGGATGCACGTAAGTCCTGGGGCTTGCAAAAAGGGGCGGTCAAGGGCGTGGCCAGGGGGCGCGGTTTAGGGTCAGGGGCGTGTTCGGGAGCGTGTGGATGGTCCGGGGGTGTGGCCGAGTGCCCCGACACAGCGGCCTGTGGCGGGGCCTGCCACGCTGGTGCGCATAAGTTACTACTGCCCGGAGGCAGTAGTAACTTTTAAGATAAAGGTAGGGAGGGGGTTTAGATAGGGCCGGGGGGGGGGGGGGGGTGGTTAGGGAGGGGAAGGTGCAGGGGGGTGAATGGAAAGTTCCCTCCGAGGCCGCTCCGATTTCGGAGCGGCCTCGGAGGGAAGGGCAGCGCGCGCAGGGCTCGGCGCGAGCAAGGTGCACAAATGTGCACCCCCTTGCGCGCGCCGACCCCGGATTTTATAAGATACACGCAGCTACGCGCGTATCTTATAAAATCCCGCGTCCTTTTGTTCGTGCCTGGTGCGCGAACAAAAGTACGCGTGCGCGTAGATTTGTAAAATCTACCCCTCAGTGATCACTAATCTATTTTTACCCAGAGAAATTGAAGACACAATAGTTTCACATAGGAAGCCTTTAATTAGGAAAAACTATACCTTTAAATGATTTTCCATGTAGTGTCAATCGAATGCCTTGGACCCATTCTCTTGTGAGTTCCAGCATTTGCTAATGTAGTGACACTCTTTCCTGACTCAGGCCTTGCCACATCATATATAAGGGTATATATTAGTGCCTTAGTGGCTTATCATTCTGTGGTAGACAATAAACTAGGGGTGTGCATTCGGATTGACCGCATTAGTAAAACGCAACTCATATTTTTTTTTTACTTAAAAAATGGATTCGACATAAACGATCGGATTTCCCACATATCGAACATAGATATGTTCGATATGTGGGAAATCGCAATTGTTGAGCCAAAATAAAAATTTAAACCCCCTCACCCTCCTTAATCCCCCCCCCCAGACTTACCACAACTCCCTGGTGATCGAGCGAGGAGTGAGGACGCCATTTCTGCAATCCTTGGCGAGAAGCATGTGACGTCGGCGGCACGTCGAGTGACGCCGGCGTCACGTGATTCCCGGCTCGTTCGCGCCGGACGGCTCGTTCGGCCCAAAAGAACTTTTGGCCAGCTTGGGGGGGTCAGGAGGCCCCCCCAAGCTGGCCAAAAGTTCTTTTTGGGCCGAACGAGCCGTCCGGCGCAAACGAGCCGGGAATCACGTGGCGCCGCGTCACTCAGACGCGACGTCACGTGATTCCCGGCAAGTTCGCGCCGGACGGCTCGTTCGGCCCAAAAAGAACTTTTGGCCAGCTTGAGGGGGTCAGGAGGCCCCCCCAAGCTGGCCAAAAGTTCTTTTTGGGCCGAACGAGCCGTCCGGCGCGAACTTGCCGGGAATCACGTGACGTCGGCGTCACGTGATTCCCGGCTCGTTCGCGCCGGACGGCTCGTTCGGCCCAAAAAGAACTTTTGGCCAGCTTGGGGGGGTCAGGAGGCCCCCCCAAGCTGGCCAAAGTTCTTTTTGGGCCGAACGAGCCGTCCGGCGCGAACGAGCCGGGAATCACGTGACGCCGCGTCTGAGTGACGCGGCGCCACGTGATTCCCGGCAAGTTCGCGCCGGACGGCTCGTTCGGCCCAAAAAGAACTTTTGGCCAGCTTGAGGGGGTCCCCCCAAGCTGGCCAAAAGTTCTTTTTGGGCCGAACGAGCCGTCCGGCGCGAACTCGCCGGGAATCACGTGACGCCGCGTCACTCGACGTGCCACCGACGTCACATGCTTCTCGCCAAGGATTGCAGAAATGACGTCCTCACTCCTCGCTCGATCACCAGGGAGTTGTGGTAAGTCTGGGGGGGGGATTAAGGAGGGTGAGGGGGTTTAAATTTTTTTTTTGCACATATGTACATATACCCAACTCATTGGATTTTTTTTATGTCCATATTGGCCGCAAGTGGGACCCCCTTTCGGACATAAAAAATATGAACATAAAATTTTGCTCTGCACATCCCTACAATAAACCCATCTCTACTCGTCCTCTGATGTTGAGATTTATGAAGGGTTTAGGGCATGTGAAGCCTAACAACATAAGAACATAAGATATGCCATACTGGGTCAGTCCAAGGGTCCATCAATCCCAGTATCCTGTTTCCAATAGTGGCCAATTCCAGTCACAAGTATCTGCAAGTACCCAAACATTAGATAAATCACATGCTACTATTGCTTATTAATTACTGTAATAGCAGTTTATGTATTTTTCCTTTGGGAATTTATCCAAACCTTTTTTAAATCCAGTTACACTAACTGCTGTAACCACATCCTCTGGCAATGAATTCCAGAGCTTAACTATGGCCTGAGTGAAATAGAATTTTCTTTCATTTGTTCAGACAGGTAGTTTTGCGGAATCTGTTCTTGCAGTAGTCTACTCTCCATGGTGGATTCTGAGATGCTTATTCAAATCCCAAGTGTCGTTCACTTTAGTACTAATGTCAACGACACTTGGGATTTGAAATTTATGTATTGCCAGCCCTCCCGACGCAGCCTTCGGCGAAACATGGGGTCCATGTCAGGGGACCTATTTAAATTTATACCTTCTCTATGAAACAGTAGAATTGCCGTATTAAGTAACATTTTGTGCAAACACCTTTGATAAGTGTTAAGGACTCTTAATTTACCTGCACTTTTCTTATTTGATGTTTTGAACATTGAGCACAGTATACTTCTCTGCTATTGACTTTGAAATGTAATCCTACATGTCTTAGAGAAATCAAAATTACACCACCAGGCATGCAATGTGTCATAACTGGGACAGGATCCATCCATTCAGGTTGATCTGGGTGCGGTTGGAACTTTAGCTGGATGCCTGGTGAGCTGAAGGCATAAGAGAGGGAAATCAGACTTCAAGTGGGGTAGAAGTAGAGGTGATTGTTCATAGGGGAATTCATAAAGGTTGCATATATTTATAGAAATTATCTACCTGTTCAGGATAATGTTTTATTTTCATCACTGAATAGGTCCTCCATTATCTGAAGGCTGTGCATTTCACAACAGAATCCAAAAAGCAAGTCTACTTTGATGAGAATGGGGATGTTCCTGCTGTCTTTGACATCATGAATATCCAGATATATCTGGATTACACCAGTCAAGTAATAAAAGTGGGTAGATATGATGCCAGGGAATCCCCGGGGGATGAAATCATTCTGAATATCACTGCCATCTTATGGAACCAAAATAACCAGGTGAGGAGTGGCATACTAATGCAGTTGATAATGGCAGATAAAGACCAATTGTCTCATCCTGTCTGCTCAGCTTTTCAGGTCTGTACTTGTTAGGGTATGTCCCTGCTGTAAGCTGCTGGTTTGACCGTTTGTCGCTCCTTTTCTATGTTAGCTTTTTGTTGATTTCCTCTTTGGTTCGCTGTGATCCTGGGTAGACTAGCATTCAGGTTCTCATAATTATGCCAACACCCTCCTTCTCTTATCCATCATGTCTTACCACCATATTCTGTAATAATTTAAATATCCTGCCTCCTATGATCCCATGGACTTTCTGTAAAGTACCTGGCCATTCTAGCCTGCCAGTAACAACTCATTTGGTTTCCGAGGAATTGTAGTCTCCTAGTTCACACCCAGCTACCACACAGCTTTCAATGTCTCTAGCTCATGCTTTCTTTACCCATTTTACCACTCTCCTCTACATCTATCCCAAGCATGCTTGATTTCTAGCATGGTTTTAGCCATTACAACGTCTTCCCATAGGCTTTTCCAGCCATGAGAGGAGGGGTTCGAGGTAACAGTAACTTGCCTTCTTAATGTACAGTTTTCTAGTTGTCTGATTTGTCAGATAGCAGGGTCTGAGGGCTTGTATCTAAAGTCTAGGAAACAGAACCAATAGAGTTTGATTGTTATTTATCATGGCCCTAGGGGAGGTTGCTTCTTCTCACTTTGATTTAGCAGATTTTCCTGCTGATTTGAAACTTGATTTTTATGTTTTTATACTAGGGGATTTTAACATTCATTAAAATACGCATCAGACCTATGAGCTAACTGATTTTATTGCAGCTATGTCTGTATTAGGTCTTTCTCAGCAAATTGGTAGGTCATAAGAACATAAGAACATAAGAAAATGCCATACTGGGTCAGACCAAGGGTCCATCAAGCCCAGCATCCTGTTTCCAACAGTGGCCAATCCAGGCCATAAGAACCTGGCAAGTACCCAAAAACTAAGTCTATTCCATGTAACCATTGCTAATGGCAGTGGCTATTCTCTAAGTGAACTTAATAGCAGGTAATGGACTTCTCCTCCAAGAACTTATCCAATCCTTTTTTAAACACAGCTATACTAACTGCACGAACCACATTCTCTGGCAACAAATTCCAGAGTTTAATTGTGCGTTGAGTAAAAAGAACTTTCTCCGATTAGTTTTAAATGTGCCCCATGCTAACTTCATGGAGTGTCCCCTAGTCTTTCTACTATCCGAAAGAGTAAATAACCGATTCACATCTACTAAATAACCCACCCATTAACTGGAGATACCTTTGATTTGACTTTATTATGATGATGTTAATATGGATAAATGATATGGTGATAACCCCAGTACCTTGGACTGACAACTATTTACTTAAATTTTGCTGATGATTCACGCAGAACTTTGAGAAATTGAAAGATAAGTCATGACCGAAACCAGAGGTAGAATAAACGCTATAAAAGTTGATGAAGCAATGAAGATTCCAGAGATGGAAAAGATACAAGAATCAGAAGCTACTATGGTTAATACATGGAAGAATAACATGGATTAAGCTTTTTTGCTTACCTGGGGTCCAGCGGTGAACTTGGCCTGCGCGATCGGCGCTGAAGCCCGTCGGGGTAAGGCCTCTTGTTCCGCTCGCCCCTCTCGGGCTCCTGCGCCGATCGCCGGCCCTTCTCTGCAGAGACTCTCCAGCTGCTTACCATCCGGTAAGGCCGCGAACATCCGCCCTCTTCGGCCTCGACCCGGGCCGCGAGCCCTCGCTTCCGCCGGCCTAGACCCAAGCCGTGAGCCCTCGCCCGGAACCGCCATCATAGAAAAAGAGACGCCCACGAAAACGTCGCGGCGGTGACGTCAGAGGCGCGACCGACCGGCGGGGTATTTAAACCGCCGCTCTCCTCAACTCAATCCTTTGCTTACCTGGGGTCCAGCGGTGAACTTGGCCTGCGCGATCAGCGCTGAAGCCCGTCGGGGTAAGGCCTCTTGTTCCGCTCGCCCCTCTCGGGCTCCTGCGCCGCTCGCCGGCCCTTCTCTGCAGAGACTCTCCAGCTGCTTACCATCCGGTAAGGCCGCGAACATCCGCCCTCTTCGGCCTCGACCCGGGCCGCGAGCCCTCGCTTCCGCCGGCCTAGACCCGAGCCGTGAGCCCTCGCCCGGAACCGCCATCATAGAAAAAGAGACGCCCACGAAAACGTCGCGGCGGTGACGTCAGAGGCGCGACCGACCGGCGGGGTATTTAAACCACCACCCTCCCTGGCGTCGCGCGCCGGGCGTCGCGCGCACGAAGGAGCGCGACAAAGGGGCCTGCCCCTTTGTTTCGCCCCTTCGTGTCGCCCCTCGCTCTCCCCGAGCAGTACCCCACAAGCACCGTACCAGTGCTAACCCAGCGCTCACCCTGCAGCAACCATCCAGCGCTCATCCTGCAACAACCATCCAGCGCTCACCCTGCAGCACCATCCAGCGCTCATCCTGCAACAACCATCCAGCGCTCATCCTGCAAGCAACCACCCAGCGCTCATCTGCAACAACCATCCAGCGCTCATCCTGCAAGCAACCACCCAGCGCTCATCCTGCAAACAACCATCCAGCGCTCATCCTGCAAGCAACCACCCAGCTAACCATCCAAAATGTATCCAGCTCTTCCAATACCAATTTTGCAACACCACCTCCTACCTAAAAGACCATCTGCCAGACAAGCCCTTCACTACAACTTGAAAACACTCACCCCTATTCTGATTGCACCAATCACCCAGCTTTTAGGCCTCACCCTCTTTTCACTTTCACTCTTCAATGCACAATCCCTAACAAAAAAATCTCTAATTTTCAATGATTACCTCACCGACGCCAAGCCAGATATTTGCGCTGTAACCGAAACATGGCTCAAGCCCTCAGATACAGCTTTAATAAACCAACTCCCTACGCTGACCTATGACTTCTTCTCACTCCCAAGACTGAAAAAAAGAGGAGGGGGAATCCTTCTGGCTACCAAAAAAAGCCTTAACTTCACCCAACACCCATTCAGTTCTAACACAAAACTGGAAGTCGGTTTCTTCACATCACAACATCTTCAAATCCTTCTTGTCTACGCCCCCCCAGGGCTCCTAGAATCCGATGTCTCCCCCATCCTTGAAATCACCACTACGCTCATCAACCTGGATTCTCCAGCAATCATCTTAGGAGATTTCAATCTGCACATAGGCAATCCTTCACCTTCTAACAGCTGCGTAAACCTCCTCACAGCCCTGTCAGCAATGGGATTCCAACAATTAGTCAACGAACCCACACACAAAGCGGGTCACACTCTGGACTTGATTTTCATCAACAAAGGCATTACTACTACATCCAATTTGAAGAACATAAAGGTCCAATGGTCGGATCACACTCTCATCTCTACCTCTTTCGCTCTGAAAGAAACCAACTCTCCTAATAGCCGCTCACCTTCATTCCAATACAGGAGGCGATGCCCCCCAGAAGACCTTCACAACCAGCTGGATTCACAGCTCCCTCTATTAGATTTCACCGACCCGAACACTGCCATTCGTTCCTGGAACAACATAACAGAAAACATAGCTAACAAGCTCTGCCCTTCAACTATAAAAAAATCTCACACCAATGCCTCCAACAGACAGCCTTGGTTCACCAATGAACTTAGAAAATTAAAACAAAGCTTAAGAAAGAAAGAAGCGACTTGGCGTAAAACCCCTTGTGACAGCACCATTTCTTCATACAAATCCACACTATATCAGTACAAAGCCCTCACCTCAAAATCAAAAAAAGATTATTTTGCATCTAAGATTCACAACCTGGTCTTTGATGCTAAAGCTCTCTTCGCTTATGTCTCCAGCCTCACTCAAACCATACCACGAGAAATCCCCTGCGACATGGCACAGTCTAAAGCTGATGAACTCGCTCAGTTTTTCCAAAATAAAATCAACAATCTTTTAACTCAACTGCCTTCCAATACCGCTGACGCCTTTCCATTATATCAACACCCAACCTTCAAAAACTCCAGCCTAAACACTTTTGAGCCCGTCTCTTCCACTGAGATACATGCCATCTTGAGAAGAATGAACCTTCGTCTCACCCCGCAGACCACATCCCTACCAAACTACTTCTATCTATTCCAGACACAATAGCCACATCATTGACAAACATCATTAACTGCTCTCTAGCCCAAGGATCCTTCCCAGATGATCTCAAAATGGCTTCAATCTCACCACTCCTAAAGAAACCCAACCTTGATCCGAAGGACCCTAACAACTTCCGCCCCATAGCTAACCTTCCATTCATCGCCAAGATCATGGAAAGACTAGTCAACTCTCAACTTTCAAACTACATCGAAGACAACAATCTTCTCTTCGCCCCACAACACGGATTCCGAAAAAATCGAGGCACAGAATCCCTCCTTATCTCTTTGACAGACCATATCCTACTGGGCCTTGACAAAGGAAATTCATACCTATTGATCTTGCTGGACCTGTCCGCAGCGTTCGACACGGTCAACCACGCTATCCTCCTTAACCAGTTGTCATCCATAGGAATCAGCGGCACCGTCCTTTCCTGGTTTAAAACCTTTCTCAACAATAGAGGTTACAAAGTTAAACTCCAAAACAAGGAATCCTCAAGATTCATCTCTGCCATAGGAGTCCCACAAGGTTCGTCTTTATCTCCGACTCTATTCAATATTTACCTTCTTCCTCTCTGCCAACTTCTCACCGACCTCAATCTAAAGTTTTTCCTATACGCAGATGATATTCAAATCATCATCCCTATCAAAGACACATACTCTAATACTCTTGACTACTGGGAATCATGCCACAAAAAATCAAACAACTACTCAACAGCCTACACCTCATCTTAAATTCCTCTAAGACTGAAATCCTACTCATCTCTCCTGAGAACAACACCTCCAACAGTACTCTTCCTACCAATCTGCCTACCACACAAGCTAGAGACCTAGGAGTAATAATAGACAACCGGCTAAACTTCAAGGCACACATCAACAAAACAACCAAAGACTGCTTCTATAAACTTCAGGTCCTGAAAAGGATAAGACCTCTTTTCCACGCTCAAGACTTCAGAACGATCATCCAAGCAGTCATTTTTTCGAAACTAGACTATTGCAATTCCCTATTGCTAGGTCTACCATCATCATACTCCAAACCCCTACAGATGGTTCAAAATTCAGCAGCCCGAATCTTGACAGGCGCAAGGAAAAGAGACCACATATCCCCCGTCCTGAAAGAGCTTCACTGGTTACCAGTCTACTTCCGCATCATGTACAAAGCCATAACCATCACCTACAAAACTATACATCAACTCACCACTCTCGATCTTCAATTCCCTCTCCAAACACATAATTCTACCAGACCTACTAGAGATGCTTATAGAGGCTCCCTCCAAGTTCCCCCAGCGAAAACGACCAGACACATCACCATAAGAGATCGCGCCACCTCCACAGCTGGCCCTCTTTTGTGGAATTCCATTCCTACAGACCTCAGACAGGAGCCCTGCCTCCCAACTTTTAGGAAAAAACTTAAGACTTGGTTATTCAAACAAGCATTTCCGGACACAACCCAATGACACATTCCAATGACTCCTAAAACACCACTCCTCTTGTATATAACATTTATTCTGTATACTATATTTAAATTGTATATTACTTAACCATCTCTTTTCTCTCCTCTCTTCTTCCTTCTCCAAGTTCGGCTACCCTTGTTAAATGTAACTGTACTTTCGGACACCACAGTTCTAGTTTTTGTTTATAATGCACTCCTGTTCGATGTAAACCAGCAAGATATGTTTTCATGATTGCCGGTATATAAAACTCTAAATAAATAAAATAAATAAATAAATAAATTGGATTAAATTGCTCCCTTAGGGGCGGATTTTAAAACGAGCGCGAATAGCCTACTTTTGTTTGCGCTCCAGGCGCAAACAAAAGTACGCTGGATTTTAGTAGATACGCGCGGAGCCGCGCGTATCCGCTAAAATCCTGGATTGGCGCGCGCAAGGCTATCGATTTCGTATAGCCGGCGCGCGCCGAGCCGCGCAGCCTACCCCCGTTCCCTCCAAGGCCGCTCCGAAATCGGAGCGGCCTCGGAGGGAACTTTCCTTTGCCCTCCCCTCACCTTCCCCTCCCTTCCCCTACCTAACCCACCCGCCCGGCCCTGTCTAAAACCCCCCCCCTTACCTTTGTCGGGGGATTTACGCCTCCCGGAGGGAGGCGTAAATCCCCGCGCGTCAGCGGGCCTCCTGCGCGCCGGGACGCGACCTGGGGGCGGGTCCGGAGGGCGCGGCCACGCCCCCGGGCCGCCCCGGGCCGTAGCCACGCTCCCGACACGCCCCGAAAACGCCGCGCGGTTCGGGCCCGCCCCCGACACGCCCCCCCGACACGCCCCCTCCGAAAACCCCGGGACTTACGCGAGTCCCGGGGCTCTGCGCGCGCCGGTAGGCCTATGTAAAATAGGCTTCCCGGCGAGCAGGGCTCTGAAAATCCGCCCCTAAAGAAATAGCTCAATGTGGAATCAGGAACCAGTTTCCTGATTCTCTGAAGAAATTTGCTTCTCAAATCCAGACATCTAGAACATTGAGGGACAGAGGTAGACATAGGCAATACAAACATCCACAAACTGGGATTCCTCCTGCAGCTCTTTGATTTCCAAGGGCAAACATCCCATCCCTTGTCCTCTATCTGTGGGTGCCAGACTTTAAATCTGACCTTAAGAATATTGCTGGCATTTATTTATTTATTTATTTATTTATTTATTTATTTAACAGTTTTATATACCGAAATTCTTGTAATGGTTTACAAATCAGTTCGGTTTACATTGAACAGAAACAGTGCTTCGGTAAATGAAAGCAATTACATAGAACATTAACAGAGCTTCAAATGTGAACAATTACAAAGAACTAATAATAAAATATCTTATTAACCAACAAACAAGCAGAATAACATTTAACATTTGTACAGAAAACAGTGTCCCAGAGAGAGTAAATATAATACATCCGTGATCGCAGAGGCTTAGGTCTTGAACTAAGAAACAGCAAACTAGTGGTTGACGCTAAGGTATTGCACCAAGCTGAAATCATGGACAGAGGGGCATATAAGGGTGTCACTGTACAATATAATAAACGGCTAGTGGGGTGAGGATTAGGTAAGTGAACCGTAGTGAAGGCAACAGGAGCTAAGTAGAGGGGCAAAATCTGGACATGAAATTTTTTGACTAAGGAGATAAAATGAATAGGAAGGGTGTAAATACTGCTGGGGAACGGGAGGAATTTAATTCAGAGGATTATCTGAATAAGGAGCTAAAATAAGGAGCTCTGCCCCCCCCCCCCCCCCCTCCCCAGCAGATCCCCTATCAACCCCCTCAGGACTCATCAGAAATCCTTGGTAGTATCGCTCCTGGACTGGCACCTGCCATTAGTCAAAATGGTAATTGATGGCCTGTGCCATTTTTCAGAATGGCGTTGGCTAGCCCTTTGCCCTATCATGTGACAGGGGCAGCCTAATGGCACCAGCAGCTCCTGTCACATGGTAGGGTCAAAGGGCTGCTGGCTCCATTTTGACTAAAGGCACCGGTAGCCCCTGTGACATAGTATGGGCAAAGGCTATCGGCGCCATTTTGAGTCCTGGCATCGGACGGCAGGTCGCTCCGGGACCCCCGTTGGACCCACAGGGACTTTTGGCCAGCTTGGGGGGGGCCTCCTGACCCCCACAACACTTGCCAAAAGTCCAGCGGGGGTCCGGGAGCGACCTCGTGCATGCCGGCTGTCCGATGCCAATACTCAAAATGGCGCCGATCGCCTTTGCCCTCACTATGTGTGACATAGTGAGGGCAAAGGCGATCGGCGCCATTTTGAGTATTGGCATCGGACGGCGATTTTGAGTCTCAAAATGGTGCCATTTTGAGTATTGGCATCGGACGGCCGGCATGCACGAGGTCGCTCCCGGACCTCCGCTGGACTTTTGGCAAGTCTTGTGGGGGTCAGGAGGCCCCCCCAAGCTGGCCAAAAGTCCATGTGGGTCCAACGGGGGTCCCGGAGCGACCTGCCGTCCGATGCCAGGACTCAAAATGGCACCGATAGCCTTTGCCCATACTATGTCACAGGGGCTACCGGTGCCATTGGTCAGCCCCTGTCACATGGTAGGAGCACAAGATGGCGCCGGTGACCATGTGACAGGGACTGACCAATGGCTCGGTAGCCCCTGTGACACAGGCTATCGGCGTCATGATGAACCCGGCAAACGTGGGTGTGAGAATGCAGGGATGGCTTCTGGACTCGCCGCTGGACCACCAGGGAGGTTTGGTAAGTCTTGGAGGGGTCAGGAGGGTGGGGGGTTGTAGTTAATTTTAATTTTAGCTGGGACAGGAATTTAACTCGCCGTAGTAACGTATTGACAGATCGACAACTTATGGAATTCTCCATACTTCCGCATGAAACGGAATTGACCCCCCACGAATACGTATCACGAATGCAACGAAAACGTTTTGGCTACACGTCCCTTGTAACAGATAATGACCATGGTAATGTTCTAATCCTTTTGTAATCAACAGACCCCTCACTCTGTCTGCAGTGAGAGCTGCCCTGTTGGATACAGGAAATCTGCCAGACTTGGCCAGCTCAGCTGCTGTTTTGACTGCATCCCTTGCTCTGCTGGAGAAATAGCCAACGAAACGGGTGAGCCACCTCTGGTCTATCTGTGAGATAATGAGGGAGTCTAACATGCCAAGTCTTTGAATTAACAAGGCTATGATGTGATACATTCCAGACTTTTCACAAATGAGTTTGACTGAAACACTTTTTGTTCCATAATTGCTAAGTTTGCCCATGAGCCAGCCCTCGATTTACACCCATTGAATGCAGGACTTGCAGTTCAAATTTCTATAAGAAAGGAAAACAAATGGAAGGTCCTTAGTTACAATGGGGAAAGAACTGAGGTGTTTTAGTCTCCAATGCCATGAAGCTTATTGGTGATCCTAATTGCCTATCAAAACCCATGAGTCTCTCATGCTCCTAAACAGGCCCTATCCATGAGTCACTCCCATTGTCAGAACAGCCAACTACAGAAATGTTGAAAGAGGCATTCAATTCACACTTTTCTCTTTTATTAATCTGATTCAAGTTCCTACAACTTGGCTTCTGTGGTCCGTTATTGTATAATAGGGCATCCCTGCAGGTTGGGATACTTTAATTGGACCAACATAAGGACACTTTTGATCTTAATATTTCATGTACGAGAGTATCTATCTCAGGATAATTTTTATGTTTTTATAATAAAGGGTATCTTCATAACTTTGATTTGAATAGTGAATGAAAATGTGAGTCACTATATAATGTTTTCAGTTTACATGACATTGAAGTCATAACCTCAAGGATAGTTAATTGGCTTCCAGACATGAGATTTACAATTCATAGGGGATATGGGGAAGGTAATTTTCAAACAGCTTCCACCTATATCCACATTAACAGTTCATGAGTGCTCACAGAATCCATTGTGCAATAGATACAAGTTATACCTGCTTTGTGTACGTAGATTTATATGCATACTTTCAAAAATCAGGCCCCCCCCCCCTCCCAGAATACCTATATTTTATGCATGTAAAAATGTGAGGGAAATTGTGTTCCATGCATACTTTAGTTGCATACCCCAGGGCTCTTTTCAAAGAGCCACTTATGTGAATAAAACTGGGTTTTATGTGCACAAGTGTCTTTGATAATTACTTCCTAAGAGCTTTGTAGATTTGTTACTTAGATGGACAGATGATGCTCATAGATTGGGCTTGTAACTGGGGTTATTCCTCTATTTCAGATACAACCGAGTGTTGGAAGTGTCCAGAAGACCAATGGCCCAATGATAGTAGAGATAAATGCCTTCCAAAAGTCATTGAGTTCCTGTCCTACCAGGAACCCTTGGGAGCAGCCTTGGCTGCTGTTGCTGTCATCTTGTCTTTCACAACCATCCTCATCCTCTTCATCTTCTGTCTGTTCCAGGAGACACCAATTGTCAGAGCCAATAACCGGGGCCTCAGCTACCTTCTCCTCAGCAGTCTCACACTCTGCTTCCTCTGCTCCTTGACATTTGTTGGATTTCCCATGAAGTTCACTTGCATGATCCGCCAGCCTGCCTTTGGGCTTATCTTTACTGTCAGTGTGTCTTGTATATTGGCAAAAACAGTTACGGTGATCATTGCCTTCAAGGCTGTCAACCCTCTCAACCAGTTCAGAAAATGGGTTGGGCCAAAGATACCCAACTTTGTCATTATTTTCTGCTCCCTCATCCAACTTGTTATCTGCACTTATTGGATTTCTAGCCACCCTTCCTTTCCTGAGAACAACACCAGATCTGAAAGCGGGAAGATAATCATTGAGTGCAATGATGGGATGACCATACTCTTCTACTGTATGCTGGGATATATGGGCTTCCTGGCCATCATTAGCTTCATTGTGGCCTTCCTGGCTAGGACATTGCCTGACAGCTTCAATGAGGCCAAGTTTATCACCTTCAGCATGTTGGTCTTTGTGAGTGTCTGGCTGTCTTTCATTCCCACCTACCTCAGTACACAAGGGAAGCACATGGTGGCAGTGGAGATCTTCACCATCCTGTCCTCTGGTGCAGCGTTACTCTTTCTAATCTTTTTTCCAAAGTGTTACATTATTCTCCTGCAGCCAGAGATGAACACCAAGAAACACGTAGTAGGAAAAAATTCAACATGGAAATAAAATCTAAGTAAAATGTCCAGAAAATGAATGGCCTATTGGATTGATGCAAAGGCTACATAATCTTTTCCCTCTAGGACTGGATAGTTCAGTAGATTATGCACAGGAACACAGAACACATTGCCTCTAATTATTTATTTATTTGTTTGTTTGTTTTTATTTACAAATTTATATGCCGCCAATCTAGAGTTCTCGGCACCTTACAATAAAACATACATAGTGCGGTCATAGACACAGTCGACAAACATGCACATCATCAAAACATAAATAAGTAATGACAGAGAACAGCAGCAAGCTTCCTTTCGAAATATCAAATCAAATACATGATTGAAGAGATCGTATTTTAAGTAATTTCCATGGAGCTGTGGTTCTGATCCAAACAGCAGTGGCAAAATTGCATTTGGCTTTCAAGAATAATTTGAGGTAATCTGCTCAGAGCAGTGGCTATGACCCTCACAGTAGTAGTTCAGCTGCAATTGACCTTTAAATATATTGGGGTGACCTGCATGGAGTGGCCCTGTTTAAATAGATAAACTTAAAAGAGCATGGAGAGGCTGGATTTTTTGGACAATGATTTCATTGGTTTTAGTAGCTGAGTGTGATTTATTGTTGGTCTTATAAGAACCAGAAAGAAAGATGATGAGATCTAAAATGCTCTTCCAGTGGAGGAGGTGAAGTCAGACCTTTAACAGGTTATCATTAGGCTTGTGACTGATAGGGAGGGCAGTGCTGCAGGAGGGGTTGAAAGTTCAGGTAAAAGTCATTGGGGATGGGTTGCTGATGTTGGGTCAGTAATATGCCCATTTTACACTGCATATACAAACAAGAGAGACTTAGGTGCTGCTTGGACAACCAAAGGTACACTGCATGAGATGGCCTTCACCTGAAGAGCAGGGGCATAAAAGTATGATGGATTGGATCGAGATTCCCCAACAGATTTGAACCTTTCCACTGTCTTACGGAGATGTGCATCAGAACACACACATAACCTGTTCATCAGAGGGCTCCTAGCATGTACTTGAAACTAAGTTTTACTCTGTTAGGGCATACAAAGATACATGGAAAAGCCAGTCAATAAATGTGCACATCTCAACCAGGATGTAATGCTTCCTTCTCTCAGGAGTATCCTCACTATCTAGAATAATAATTTTCACAGTGCACGCATACACACACACACACACACACACCTCCCTATGCAACACACAGCATAGCATCTGAACATGGGGCCTGTGTGCATATCTGTGAACTCTCTGGGTTTGACCTGGAATCTCCAGATTTAGAGACTCAGCTCCAGTAAAGTACGCAAAGTTACCAGGTCCTAAAAATTATCTCACCTCCTTGGCATAGCTACTTCCTTCATTTGGTGTAGGCTGAGCATCAGTTGGACACTAGAACTTCAGCAAAAGGCAGGAAAAATCTTGCAAACTGCTCCTGTGTTCCCAGTTCCTGCAAATCATTGGCTCATAAAATATGTTAATGTGTTCTCTTTGATGAATAATATCATATCACAGATGATGTATATACTCACATGAATGTATATGTATATGTACTGCGGGTTTTTTATGAATGTATGGAGTGTATGGATTATGAATGTGGGTCTAATAGTTAAATTAATTAGATTTTAAAATTTATTGTATATACATAAGTGTCCCACACATGTCCAGATATTGTATATATTGACAATTTTGTATACACAATAAAATAAACAAGTTTTGGGCATTTGATTTTGCCTAGTTTCCTCTGGTATAATGTTATAGTTTACACAATAAAACCAAGCAGCAGCAAGTAGGGATGTGCAGAAGGAAAAAATGTGTTTCGATTTGGTTTTCGTTTTGCCTGGACCCAAATTCATTGCATTAGTTTCATAGGGGGAAAAACCAATTCGTTTATTAGTTTCATTCGTTTTTTGTTTGTCATTAAAGTCAATGGGGGAAGTATTTGCAGCCTATTTTTGGCTGCAGAATTGGGGTTTACTTATCAATTCTGATGAAATGTCTAGGGAGCAATCATCAGAACAAGAAAAGAGGTTCAAGGTACTAAGACTGTGGCAAAGTGGCACCAAAGTGGCATGAATAGCCTAAGGCACTTTAAAGGGGCAAAGGAGTACCAGGAGTGGCAAGAGTGCTTTAACAGAGGCACAAAGCAGCAGCGAGAGTGTAAAAAACACACCACAGCTTCAAAACAGAGCACCGATAACAGTTGCATGAAACCTCGAAGGCAGCATGACAGGCAAAGTGGCAAGACAAGTGGCATCAACATCCTACAGCACAATGAAGGGGGAACATAGCAAGCAGAAAGACTTGCACCAACACACTGAGGAACCATGAGAGTGGCAAGAACACCACAAGGAGTTGAGTGAGTCATCTGGTGTATGGCAGCAAAGCAGAGTGGCAGAAAGTTGATAGGGGCAAGACAGGCTGGCAGAGCGGAGGTAGTCAAGTCCCTGTGGTTTTGATAGGGGCAAGACAGGCTGGCCCTAGGGAGAGTTCCCTTTCTTTTACGCAGGAAAGGGCTCCCTGGAATGGGTTGGCCCCTAGCGTGGAGCACGAGCTTTCAAGCATGGTGAGTCGACGTGGAGGAGGTTTCCATGTGAACAGCAGTTCAACATGGGTCAGAGGGTGCTAAGAGAGAGGCTGGCTGCACCTGAGGAGAGTTCCCTTTCCTTTGCTCAGGAAAGGGCTCCCTGGAATGGGTTCTCCCCTAGAGTGGGGTGTTTCCATTGGCGTCTAGTGTGCTTTTGCTTGTCTTTTAAAATCTGGTGGATGTAGCAGATATACAAACGAGAATATTCAAGGCAGAGGCCGAGGAGGTTTCCATTTGAACAGCAGTTCAACATGGGTCAGCGGGTGTTAAGAGATAGGCTGGCTGCACCCGGAGAGAGTTCCCTTTCCTTTGCGCAGGAAAGGGCTCCCTGGAATTGCATGGTTTGATATTATGAATGTTGGCATCTATTTCAAAATGTTCTTCCATGAGTCTATCTGAAATCATGTTGTGCAGAGCATGTGCATAAGCATAAACAGCCAGGTAAGCATGATAGGTACCACTTAAATCATTCAGCTGAAATATCGCTGGGTCCAGTGTTTTGAGGTCCTCTTCACCTGTGCATGCAATGATGTTTTCCCCTGTCATGTGAATCAAGTTCTCTACCCCCCATTGACATCCAAATGCCTTTTCCCAGAAGAGCATGGTGAAGATACCCCATGGGTACGCCGAAGGCCAAATGTGGTACAGGCGTTTAGTGAAGTGAGGAATATCATTGGTAGATCCAATGAACACCAAGCTGCCATTGAGTAACCTCCATGACTCCCTGGTAAACATATGAGGGTTGATGGCAAATGCAGCTGAGAAGACCCAGAACTTGGAAGTAATGGTCCAGAGGGAAAGGAGCTCCAGGATAGGCTTGAGATGCATTTCAAAGCAGAGGCAGACAATCACACTTGCTGAGGACTGATGAATCACTTCTGCCACTTTGACCAGCCTCTCACTGGGGTAGTGATCATCAATCTTCTCTAGAAAATCCACACAACCACCATTCTCCACTATCTCCTGCCATAACTTCTGACTTTGCAGGCTGGTAACATCTGCGTTGGAAAATAAGATCCCCACCCATGTCCATTTGAAGTGGTGGAGAAACTGAGCAATAACCCATGGCAGTAGGGTAGCTGCAGGGAATGTGCATAGGAAAGATGGAAAATGGAGCGTATCACTCAGCATTGGGTGCTGTGCTGAAATGCTGATCTGAAAAGAAAGATTTCCATCATCTCTCTCACATATATCCACAGGGGGCATAACACATATTAGTAAGTTGGTGAGAAATGGTGAGAGTATTTTAGGAGTTTCCATTTCATCCAGAGTTCTTGGAGGAGAAGTCCATTAACGGCTATTAATCAAATTTACTTACGGGCAGATTTTAAAAGCCCTGCTCGCGTAAATCCGCCCGGATTTACGCGAGCAGGGCCTTGCGCGCTGGCGCGCCTATTTTCCATAGGTCGCCGGCGCACGCAGAACCCCGGGACTCGCGTAAGTCCCGGGGTTTCTGAAAAGGGACATGTCGGGGGCATGTCGGGGGGCGTCGCCAAGTGACGCCGCATTTGGGGGGCGTGGCATGGCATTTGGGGGGCGGGCCATGGGCGTGGTGCTGGCCCGGGGGCGTTCCGGGGCGTGGCCGCACCCTCCGGAATCGCCCCCGGGTCGGGTCTCGGCGCGCCAGCAGCCCGCTGGCGCGCATGGATTTACATCTCCCTCTGGGAGGCGTAAATCCATGGATAAAGGTAGGGCGGGGGTTTAGATAGGGCCGGGGGGGTGGGTTAGGTAGAGGAAGGGAGGGGAAGGTGAGGGGAGGGCAAAAGAGAGTTCCCTCTGAGGCCGCTCCGATTTCGGAGCGGCCTCGGAGGGAACGGAGGCAGGCTGCGCGGCTCGGCGCGCGCCGGCTGCCCAAAATCGGCAGCCTTGCGCGCGCCGATCCAGGATTTTAGAAGATACGCGCGGCTACGCGCGTATCTTATAAAATCCAGCGTACTTTTGTTTGCGCCTGCTGCGCAAACAAAAGTACGCGATCGCGCAGTTTTTAAAAATCTACCCCTTAGGGAATAGCCACTGCTATTAATTGCATCAGTGGCATGGGATCTTCCTAGTGTTTGGGTAATTGCCAGGTTCTTGAGGCCTGGTTTGGCCTCTGTTGGAAACAAGATGCTGGGCTTGATTGACCCTTGGTCTGACCCAGCATGGCAATTTCTTATGTTCTTATGTTCTTAGTTCAGGGGTGGCCCGTTCATTCCTCAAAATCCACATGCAAGCCTGGTATTCAGGATATTCACAATGAATATACATGACAGATTTGCATGCACTACCTCCATTGTATACAAATCTCTTTTGCATATTCATTATAGACATCCTGAAAACCAGGCCTGTTTGAGGCTCTTGAGGACCGGAGTTGGCCACCCGTGTTCTAGTCTTGTGTGGCCCTAATCTTTACCTTCTGCTTTGTTTGATCCTCTCTAATTGGCCTTAGCTGTGACTAGTGGTATGCATTCGTTTTTGACGTATTGGCAATCCGCAACATATATGTCCCTATTCGTTATATTCGTGGGGAAGCGAAACGTATTGCGACTCCCCACGAATATAACGTATCATCCGTTTCATCCATTGCATGGCGCATGGTGCACGTGCGCGCTTTTCTTTGCCGCCATTTGCAATCGGAGGATGCCATTTGGGTGTATCCAGAGCCAAAAACCAGCCCTTTCCTGTGAGTCATCAGTGACCTCACAGCCCTGTCAGAATGGGTCGGACAGGTTGGCACGGATACCGGAATGCAGCATATCAGCGATAACATTTTGTGAAATGCACTGAATGCAGCCAATCACGCTGTCATTCAGTGCTTGGTGACGATTTTCCTGATGACCCAGCACTATATATACTTAAACACGAGGTGTGCCACACACTTTCTTTGCAGGGGTGGTCTAGGGAAGTAATCTCTGTGGAAGGTGGCTGCACTCTGAGCTAATCTGAGTTCAGAAATCTCTATTCAATTGCTAGCTAGGCTAGTTACTTAAGAGGAAAAGATATTTCTTTATTTTGCTGCAGTGCAAAATAGCCCTGTTTGTTTTGTCATCAGTTTATTTAGGTGATCTGAGACGATCTCTCTGTGCCAGGGAGAGAAGCTGCTAGCAGTGCCATTTTGTTTAATTCACCCTTTGGGCTAGGCTGCAAGCATGGGTGTTGTGGCTGGTTTTCTAGAATTTCCAATGGAAAATATATTTCATCGATTTTCCTGCTGTGCCAACAATTCCAGCTTTTTAAAACTGAGTTTGTTTAATTCAACTCAGTCTCTCTGTGCACAGGGCTTCAGTAGGCTGGCAGTTTAGCAACTGAACTTTATTATTGGGACAGTCTGTGCAGTGAAATCTCCAGTCTGCTTCTTTTGTGCTCACACGCAAGCTGCGTGAGTGTGCACACCACACACGTTACATTAGTGCATAGCAAGGCACTGTGAAAGTGGGCAGTAGGCAGTTTAACAGACTGAGCTTTATTATTGGGACAGTCTGTGCAGTGAAATCCCCAGTCTGCCTCTTTTGTGCTCACACACAAGCTGCGTGTTTGTGCACACTACACACGTTACATTAGTGCATGGCAAGGCACTGTGACAGTGGGCAGTGGGCAGTTTAACAGACTGAACTTTATTATTGGGACAGTCTGTGCAGTGAAATCCCTAGTCTGCCTCTTTTGTGCTTACACGCAAGCTGTGTGTGTGTGCACACCACACACGTTACATTAGTGCATAGCAAGGCACTGTGAAAGTAGGCAGTGGGCAGTTTAACAGACTGAACTTTATAATTGGGACAGTCTGTGCAGTGAAATCCCCAGTCTGCTTCTTTTGTGCTCACATGCAAGCTGCGTGTGTGTGCACACCACACACGTTACATCAGTGCATATCAAGGCACTGTGACAGTGGGCAGCCAGTAGGCACTAGGCAGTGACATTAAATCCATAATGTCAGGGAACCCTAGATGTAGTCGAGTGATTTGGACTGGCAGAAGAGGCACTTCAAAAGGCACTAGTGCCACTCCCCTATTAAAGTTAAAAAGGGACCTGTCGCAATCTAAACTCTTTGAAGGGGCAGGCAGTTCCATCCAGAAAAAAATGAAATCTGACCATGATGCATCGCCATCGCCACCACCTTTTTCTGACCCTGTAGTTTTGGAGGTGAGGGAAGGGGAGGCTGAGTCATGCCAGACAAAATGTTGACACCCAAAAGCAGCAGTGGGACAGAAGTCTCGACTAACACTTAGCGTTGAAAATGTAGCGCAGTCACTGTTTGTTTCTGATTCAGATGAAGAATCATCTTGTGTGGGATTCCCATCAGAAACAGAAGAAGTAATAGCTGACGAAGCTTTAGGAGGATCAGTTAGTCCTGTCTTAGCCTCCACTTCAGTGCAGCAGGGGAGAGATGAAACTGATGAGGAGGAGGAGGAAGAGCAGTCAGCGCAGGCACAGAGGGTGACTGAGGCCCCTGGCATTGCTTCTCAGGGTGCACCAACTACCTCAGCTCCAGTGCCAGCATCCACCCCCAAGGCTTTAGAGAAGGGAGGATCACGAAAGACATCTGCGATCTGGAGCCACTTTAAAGTGACGGATGACCCGCGTTTTGCTTGGTGTAATTACTGTGGCAGGGATATTAGCAGAGGCAAGCAAATGGGACATCTATCTAATTTTGGAATGACGCATCATATGAAGAGGCAACACCCAACAAGAGTACTGCCATCTGGGGATGGTGGCACTACCAGTCAGGGGACCCCTTCCAAGCAGCGTAAAGTGGTTCAAAAGCAGCAGAGTCAGCCCACACCCTCATCCCCTTCTAGCAGTCAGGTGGCAGGCCAGCAACCCCCTGACATGTGGCAGAAGTGACAACCCACCATGGAGGAAATGGGTGGAGTGCGGTAACGCTATCCTGGGGAAGGAGGCAGGCAGCCTCAAAAGTTGTAACCAGGAGCATCGGGGAAATTATTGTTCTTGATGACCAGCCCTTGCAGTTAGTGGAGAATGTGGGTTTCAAGCGTTTTCTGAAGGTCGTAGTTCCAAATTACAAAGTCCCCTCCAGAACCACATTTAGCAGAAAGGTCATCCCCAGCCTGTACAAGCAGTGTCGCAGTCGCATGCAAGCACTGCTAGCTAATGCAGAAGGGAGAATGCATTTCACCTGTGATATCTGGACTGCCATGAATGCTGCACACTCTTACCTCTCCCTGACAGCACACTGGTGGGACCTGGCTGAGGCAGGGGCAGGCAGCAGCTCTATTACTGAACAAGTATCAAGGTGGAGGTGGGCTTTACTGCACACCCACCTGTCGGACTAGGACCATACCACAGCCAATATTCTAGCATGCATCAGACAGATGCTGGGGGCTGGCAACTACACCAGCGAGACAGGAATCCTCAGGCAGGGTTCTTTGTCACAGACAATGGTGCAAACATGGTTAAGGCAATAAACGACGGGCACTTTAAGATCATCCGATGTTTTGCACACACTCTGCACCTGGTAGTAAAGTCAGCTCTGGGGTTGGATTCCAATGACAAAGAGAGTGAATACCTGCATAGGTTAATACAGAAGTGCAGGAACATAGCAGCGCACGTCCACAGAAGTGTGAAGGCGGGGCAGGTTCTCCGACAAAAGAAGACTGATTTGGAGATGCCTCACAAGCGCCTCATTCAAGACACTGCCACCCGGTGGAATTCCACCTTTATTATGCTGGAGAGGTTAGTGGAGCTGCAGACACCCCTTCATGAACTTTCTGGTTCAATAGACATAGGAGTGCAGAATCCCCTAGAGCATCATGATTGGTTAGTCATGAGTCAGCTGGTAAAAATCCTGCAGCCCTTCAAGGATGTCACGGAGGAGCTGAGTTCCAGAAGTGCCACCTTGGCTGACATCATCCCTAGAGTTAATTTCCTGGATGAACATTTGGAGGCCTTTAAACAGGAAGAGGGAATGACAGTTGAGGTGCTGCATTGTCTGGATGTTTTGCAGCATAAGAACATAAGAACATAAGAAAATGCCATACTGGGTCAGACCAAGGGTCCATCAAGCCCAGCATCCTGTTTCCAACAGTGGCCAATCCAGGCCATAAGAACCTGGCAAGTACCCAAAAACTAAGTCTATTCTATGCTACCATTGCTAATGGCAGTGGCTATTCTCTAAGTGAACTTAATAGCAGGTGGAAGAGAGATTAAGGCCTTTAACAGAACAGAACACATACATGCTCGGCACAGTCTGTGATCCCCATGTGAAAGGAAAACTCGCCCTACAGTACGATTGCTCTCATTGGTGAAGGACCTGCTGCTAGCAAAAGTCCGTGAACAGGAGCACCATAGGCAGAGTCAGATTAGGTGTGAAGCAGAGGTGGAAACAGCGGGCACTTCAGATAGTTGTGCTGCTAGTCCAAGCAGGAGCAGCACTCTGTCAGCGACAGATAAGAACATAAGAGCATAAGAACATATAAACATGGCATACTGGGTCAGACCACGGGTCCATAAAGCCCAGCATCCTGTTTCCAACAGTGGCCAATCCAGGACATAAGAACCTGGCAAGTGCCCAAAAACTAAGTCTATTCCATGTTACCATTGCTAGTAATAGCAGTGGTTATTATCTAAGTCAACTTAATTAATAGCAGGTAATGGACTTCTTCTCCAAGAACTTATCCAATCCTTTTTTAAACACAGCTATACTAACTGCACTAACCACATCTTCTGGCAACAAATTCCAGAGTTTAATTGTGCGTTGAGTGAAAAAGAACTTTCTCCGATTAGTTTTAAATGTGCCACATGCTAACTTCAAGGAGTGCCCCCTAGTCTTTCTGTTATCTGAAAGAGTAAAAAAACCAATTCACACTTCAGAACACCAAAGGCATGTTGCCCATAAAGATTCATCTGTTGTGCAACGGGCGAGAGAGAAAGCAGCTGGCATGAGTGACTCTCAGCCCACCCAAGCAAAGGAGACACCAGCACAGCTGTCAGTGACATGGTATCTCTCAGAGCCGACAGAGAACATGCAGACAGATCCGCTGGCATATTGGGACACAAGTCCACTGTCGGGCCACACCTAGCCAAAGTGGCTCAGCGATATATGTCATTTCCACCAACCAGTGTGCCCAGTGAACGTGTCTTTTCAATGACAGGGGATATCATGAGCCCTCACTGCTCAAGGCTGGCACCAGAGTTGATGGAAATGCTAGTGTTTTTGAAATTAAATCTGCCTTTGCTTGGATTTCCAAAATTTCCCTGTGAATGGCAAGATGAATAAAAGCAATTGAAAGCCTTGCAGCAGATCCAACTGCCTCCTATGTTCCAGATTATATAAGCACTGCAGCACATGTACCTGACCGGAAACGCTGTGCCTGACCATCTACTTTTGAGGCCGTACATCTCTACAAGGGCCTGACCTGAAACGCTGGGCCTGACTGTCCACTGTTCAGGCCGTATGTCCCTACAAGGGCCTGACCTCAAACGCTGTGCCTGTCCGTCCACTGTCCAGGCCTTATGTCCCTACAAGGGTTTGACCTCTGTCCTCTACTGCTGTGCCTGTCCATCCAGGCCTTATGTCCTTAGGTGGGATTCACCTCTGTCCTCGACTGCTGTGCCTGTCCGTCCAGGCCTTATATCCCTAGGTGGGATTGTTTATTTATTTATTTAAAAAAACTTTCTATACCGTCGTTAAGTTATAACCATCACAATGGTTTACAGAAGGGCACGATATGAACAATAAGGGTGGTATAAATTACAAATTAATCATGTGCCATCATAGTACAGTAACACTTTAAAATAATAAACTAAGTGTGTAAGTAAAGCCTGTTTGCTAGGAACATATTAGGCAGTTTGGTTTTAACATTAATATGTTTGTGTAGGTTAAAAATTACAACTTCTAGTTTGGTGCGTCCTTATCCCTCAACTGTTTTTCACCATCTCTTTATCTTTGTAAAAAGCTTGTTTAAAAAGCCAGGTTTTCAGATTGGTTTTGAATATTTTCAAATTTCTCTGTAGTCTTATTTCAATTGGCATGGGGTTCCATAGTACGGGACCAGCCAGTGACAGAGCTCTTTCCCTTACTTGCGTGAGAAGTGCTGAATTGACAGAGGGGACAGTTAGTAGAGCCTTATTCGCAAATCTCAGGTTTCCTTGTGGGACATGTACGCACAGTGTGGTCTTAAGCCAGTCTGCTTTTTCGTCGTGGATTAGTTTATGTATTATACAAAGTGCCTTATATTTACTCTGCCCTCGATTGCTGTGCCCGTCCATCCAGGCCTTATGTCCCTAGGTAGGATTGACTCTGTCCTGTATTGCTATGACTGTCCGTCCAGGCCTTATATCCCTAATTGTGATTTACTCTGTCCTATATTGCTGTGCCTGTCTGTACAGGCCTTATGTCCCCAGGTGGGATTCATCTCTGTCCTCGACTGCTGTGCCTGTTTGTCCAGGCCTTATGTCCCAAGGTGGGATTCACCGCAGTCCTCGACTGCTGTGCCTGTCCGTCCAGGCCTTATGTCCCTACAAGGGTTTCACCTCGATTGTTTTGCCTGGTAGTGCAGGCCTTATGTCCCTACAAAGGTTTGACCTCAATTGCCTTGCCTGTTCGTCCAGGCCTTATGTCCCTACAAGGGTTGGACCTCTGTCCTCGACTGCTGTGCCTGTTCATCCAGGCCTTCTGTCCCTAGGAGGGATTGACTCTGTCCTTGATTGCTGTGCCTGTCCGTCCATGCCTTATATCCCTATGTGAGCTTGTCCTATGTCCTCGACTGCTGTGTCTGTCTGTCCAGAACAAGCCATCTCTATATTAAAACTGAAGAAGTTCTTCAGAAAACATTGAAGTGTTACCAGAAATGAGAGAAAAAACACAATGCATGCAGTATTTCAAGATTCATAACCAAAAGAAAAATCTAATTCAGATGAATAACTCTGTCAACAGTGGCACAACTAAAAAAAGAGAGAGTGAAGTGAATAGCAAATCTCAACTAATATCTTATAAGGAGTCCAGGAAAAGCAATAACCTTAAAGAGAGTACCTGGAAGGCTATGTCCACAAATGCTCATAGTTTGGGAAATAAAATCCCAGATCTGCAGGCCCTAATGGCTGAGGCAGAATTGGACATTGTTGCTTTCACAGAGACATGGTTCACAGAATCTCATGATTGGGATACAACAATACCAGGCTATAACTTGTTAAGGAAGGACAGAGAGGATAGAAAAGGGGGAGGTGTGGCTCTTTATGTCAGAAAACAACATCCAAGCATCTGAGCTACAAGGAAGTTGGGGTAAGGAAGAAGCTCTATGGCTCGACCTAAAAAAAGATGACGGAGCATCCATTTATATTGGAGTGGTTTACAGGCCTCCAAACCAAAAGGAAGAACTGGACAGAGACCTGGTTGAAGACATCCATAAGATAGGTAAGAAGGGAGAAGTGGTGATCGTGGGTGACTTTAATATGCCAGATGTAGACTGGAAAATCCCATCTGCAGAAACTAAAAATAGCAGAGCGATAGTGGATGCCATGCAAGTATCTTTGTTCAAACAAATGGTGTTGGAACCCACCAGAGAAGGAGCTATACTCGACTTAGTGCTCACTAATGCAGATAATGTCTCAGATGTCCAGGTGGGTGCCCACCTCAGCAGCAGTGATCATCAAACAGTATGGTTTAATATCACTAAAAGAATAGGGAAAAGAACAACAAAGACCCGAGTTTTACAGTTCAAAAACACAGACTTTGAGGAAATGGGGAAGTACCTGGAGGAAGAACTTAAAGGATGGGAGAACGAGAGAGATGTGGATCAGCAGTGGACCAATCTAAAAGGAGCAATCACCAAGGCAACTGCTCTATACGTTAGAAATGTACAGAAAAGCAAAAGAAAATTGAAACCTATCTGGTTCTCAAAGGAGGTGGCTGACAAAATTAAAGCTAAAAGAACAGCATTCAAGACATATAAAAGATCCCAAAGGGAGGAACACAAAGAAGAATATTTGTATCAACTGAGGGAGACGAAGAAATTAATCAAGTTGGCAAAAAGTCAAGCAGAAGAGAGGATTGCCAAGGAGATAAAAAATGGTGACAAAACATTTTTCAGATACATCAGTGAAAAGAGAAAGATCCAAAGTGGTATAGTGAAATTGAAAGGTGCTAATGATCAATGTGTGGAGGGAGACGAAGAAATGGCAGAAATATTAAACGAATACTTCAGCTCTGTGTTCACTAAAGAAGACCCTGGAGAAGGACCATCTCTACACAACAAAAAACTGGTGGGAAGTGGAATAGATGAAAATCCTTTTACAGTAGAAAATGTGTGGGAAGAGCTAAAGAACCTGAAAGTGGACAAAGCCATGGGGCCTGATGGGATTCATCCAAGGATATTGAGGGAGCTCAGAGATGTTCTGGCGGCTCCGCTGTGTGACCTGTTCAATAGATCCCTAGAAACGGGAGTGGTGCCGAGTGATTGGAGAAGAGCGGTGGTGGTCCCGCTTCACAAGAGTGGGAACAGGGAGGAGGCTGGCAACTACAGACCGGTCAGCCTCACTTCGGTGGTGGGAAAAGTAATGGAGTCACTGCTGAAAGAGAGAATAGTGAACTATCTACAGTCCGGAGAATTGATGGACCAGAGGCAACATGGATTCACCAGGGGAAGATCCTGTCAGACAAATCTGATTGACTTTTTTGACTGGGTAACCAAGGAATTGGATCGAGGAAGAGCGCTCGATATCATATACTTGGATTTCAGCAAAGCTTTTGACACGGTTCCGCACAGGAGACTGGTGAATAAAACGAGAAGCTTGGGAGTGAGTGCCGAGGTGGTGACCTGGATTGCAAATTGGTTGACGGACAGAAGACAATGTGTGATGGTAAATGGATCCTTCTCTGAAGAGAGAGCGGTTTTAAGTGGTGTACCGCAAGGATCGGTGTTGGGACCGGTCCTGTTCAATATCTTTGTGAGCGACATTGCGGACGGGATAGAAGGCAAGGTTTGTCTTTTTGCGGATGACACTAAGATCTGCAACAGATTGGACACGCCGGAAGGAGTGGAGAGAATGAGACGGGATCTAAGGAAACTGGAAGAGTGGTCGAAGATATGGCAGCTGAGATTCAATGCCAAGAAGTGCAAAGTCATGCATATGGGGAGTGGAAACCCAAATGAACTGTATTCGATGGGGGGGGAAAGGCTGATGTGCACGGAGCAGGAGAGGGACCTTGGGGTGATAGTGTCTAATGATATGAAGTCTGCGAAACAATGCGACAAGGCGATAGCAAAAGCCAGAAGAATGCTGGGCTGCATAGAGAGAGGAATATCGAGTAAGAAAAGGGAAGTGATTATTCCCTTGTACAGGTCCTTGGTGAGGCCTCACCTGGAATACTGTGTTCAGTTCTGGAGACCGTATCTACAAAAAGACAAAGACAAGATGGAAGCGGTACAGAGAAGGGCGACCAGGAAGGTGGAGGATCTTCATCGGATGACGTACGAGGAGAGATTGAAGAATCTAAATATGTACACCCTGGAGGAAAGGAGGAGCAGAGGTGATATGATACAGACCTTCAGATACTTGAAAGGTTTTAATGATCCAAAGACAACGACAAACCTTTTCCGTAGGAAAAAAATCAGCAGAACCAGGGGTCACGATTTGAAGCTCCAGGGAGAAAGATTCAGAACCAATGTTAGGAAGTATTTCTTCACGGAGAGTGTGGTGGATGCCTGGAATGCCCTTCCGGAGGATGTGGTGAAGACCAGAACTGTGAAGGACTTCAAAGGGGCGTGGGATAAACACTGTGGATCCATAAAGTCAAGAGGCTGCCAATGAAGAGTGGGTGACTCGCCAGAATGATGGCTACTGCCTGGAGACAATACCCTTATTCAATAAACGTACACATGCTTACTGTGACTCCAACATCATTCTAGCTTCAACAGCAAGAGGAAATGTGGAATAAAGGATCTGCACTCACAAAGGGGGAGTAGCTGGCTTGTTACGGCGGTTACTACCCCAAACCAAATAAGCCTGTTACTTCAATTTCTATGCAAATACAGCAGAGCTCTCTGCTTCAACGGCAGGGGAGAAGAAAAAAGGGTTCACACTCACAAAGCGGGGAGTAGCTGGCTTGTTACGGCGGTTACTACCCCAAACCAAATGTGCCTGATACTTCACTTTCGATGCATATCCAGCATAGCTCCCTGCTTCAACGGCAGGGGAGAAGAAAAACAACCAATAAGGGCTGTATAACATAGTCTGAGTAAAACAAATAAGCATGGGTGTAGCTTGCTTATTGCGGCGGTTACTACCCCTACTACCCCTAACTTATCAGCTAGATATTCACTTGGATGCAGCTCCATCACTGCTTTCTACATTAATGGTGGGGGTGGAAGGGAAATAGAACCAAGAGCTAAGAGAAACAGATAAGTATGAGAGAAAAAAGTGTGTGAAGCTTGCTGGGCAGACTGGATGGGCCGTTTGGTCTTCTTCTGCCGTCATTTCTATGTTTCTATGTCCCTAGGTCGGATTGACTCTGTCCTCGATTGCTGTGTCTGTCCGTCCAGGCCTTATGTCCGTACAAGGGTTTGAACTTGATTGCTTTGCCTGTTCATCCAGACCTTATGTCCCTACAAGGGTTTGACCTATGTCCTCGACTGCTGTGCCTGTCCGTCAAGGCCTTCTGTCCCTAGGAGGGATTGACTCTGTCCTCGATTGCTGTACATGTCCGTCCATGCCTTATATCCCTACGTGGGCTTGTCCTATGTCCTCGACTGCTGTGCCTGTTCGTCCGGGCCTTATGTCACTAGGTGGGATTCACCTCTGTCCTCGACAACTGTGCCTATCCATCCAGGCCTTATGTCCCTACAAGGGATTGACCTATGTCCTCGACTGCTGTGCCTGTCCATCCAGGCCTTATGTCCCTAGGTGGGATTGACTCTGTCCTCGATTGCTGTGCCTGTTGGTCCAGGCCTTATGTCCCTAGGTGGGATTGACTCTGTCCTCGATTGCTTTGCCTGTCCGTCCGGGCATTATGTCCCTTCGTGGGCTTGACCAATGTCCTCAACTGTGTGTCTGTCCATCCAGGCCTTATGTCCCTAGTTGTGATTGACTCTGTCCTGTATTACTGAGCCTGTCCGTTCAGTCCTTATGTCCCTAGGTGGGACTGACTCTGTCCTGTATTGCTGTGCCTGTCAGATCAGGCCTTATGTCCCTAGGTGGGATTGACTCCTCTATTGCTGTGCCTGTTCGTCCAAGCCTTATGAACCTACAAGGGTTTGACCACGATTGCTTTGCCTGTTTGTCCAGGCCTTATGTCCCTAAAAGGGTTTGACCTCTGTCCTCGACTGCTGTCCCGGTTCGTCCAGGCTTATGTCCTAGGTGGGATTCACCTCTGTCCTTGACTGCTGTGCCTGTCCGTCCTGACATTCTCTCTCCCTAGGTGGGATTGACTCATCCTGTATTGCTGTGTCTGTCCGTCCAGGCCTTATGTCCCTAGGTGGGATTCACTTCTTTCTTTGACTGCTGTGCCTGTTCCTCCAGGCCTTATGTCCCTAAAGGGATTCACCTCTGTCCTCGACTGCTGTGTCTGTCCGTCCAGGCCTTATGTCCCTATAAGGGTTTGACCTCGATTGCTTTGCCTGTTCATCCAGTCAATATGTCCCTACAAGGGCTTGATCTCGATTGCTATGCCTGTTTGTCCAGGCCTTATGTCCCTACAAGGGTTTTGACCTCTGTCCTCGACTGCTGTGCTGTTCGTCCCAGCTTTATGTCCCTTCGTGGGCTTGACCTATGTCCTTGACTGCTGCGCCTGTCCATCCAAGCCTTATGTCCCTAGTTGGGATTGACTCTGTCCTGTATTGTTGTGCTTGTCCGTCCAGGCCTTATGTTCCTAGGTGGGATTGACTCTGTCCTCAATTGCTGTGCCTGTTGGTCCAGGCCTTATGTCCCTAGGTGGGATTGACTCTGTCCTCGATTGCTGTGCCTGTTCGTCCGGGCCTTATGTCACTAGGTGGGATTCACCTCTGTCCTCGACTGCTGTTCCTATCCATCCAGGTCTTATGTCCCTACAAGGGTTTGACCTCTGTCCTCGACTGCTGTGCCTGTTCGTCCTGGCCTTATGTTCCTACATAGGCTTGACCTATGTCCTCGACTGCTGTGCCTGTCCATCCAGGCCCTATGTTCCTAGGTGGGATTGACTCTGTCCTCAATTGCTGTGCCTGTTGGTCCAGGCCTTATGTCCCTAGGTGGATTGACTCTGTCCTCGATTGCTGTGCCTGTCCATCCAGGCATTATGTCCCTTCGTGGGCTTGACCAATGTCCTCGACTGCTGTGTCTGTCCATCCAGGCCTTATGTCCCTAGTTTGGATTGACTCTGTCCTGTATTACTGAGTCTGTCCGTCCACTCCTTATGTCCCTAGGTGGGATTCACTCCTCTATTGCTGTGCCTGTTCGTCCAAGCCTTATGTACCTACAAGGGTTTGACCACGATTGCTTTGCCTGTTTGTCTAGGCCTTATGTGCTTACAAAGATTTGACCACTGTCCTCGACTGCTGTGCCTGTTCGTCTAGGCCTTATGTCCCTAGGTGGGATTCACCTCTGTCCTTGACTGCTGTGCCTGTCCATCCAAGCCTTCTGTCCCTAGGTGGGATTGACTCTGTCCTGTATTGCTGTGTCTGTCCGTCAAGGCCTTATGTCCCTAGGTGGGATTCACTTCTCTCTTTGACTGCTGTGCCTGTTCCTCCAGGCCTTATTTCCCTAAATGGGAATCACCTCTGTTCTCAACTGCTGTGCCTGTCCATCCAGGTCTTATGTCCCTATAAGGGTTTGACCTCGATTACTTTGCATGCTTGTCCAGGCCTTATGTCCCTACAAGGTTTGACCTCAATTGCTTTGCCTGTTCATCCAGGCCTTATGTCCCTACAAGGGTTTGACATCTGTCTTCGACTGCTGTGCCTGTTCATCATGGCCTTATGTCCCTAGGTGGGATTCACCTCTGTCCTCAACTGTTGTGCCTGTCCGTCCAAGCCTTATGTCCCTACAAGGGTTTGACCTCGATTGCTTTGCCTGTTCATCCAGGCGTTATGTCCCTACAAGAGTTTGACCTCGATTGCTTTGCCTGTTCGTTCAGGCCTTATGTCCCTACAAGGGTTTGACCTTTGTCCTCGACTCCTGTGCCTGTTCGTCCAGGCCTTATGTCTCTTCATGGGCTTCACCTATGTCCTCGACTGCTGCGCCTGTCCATCCAAGCCTTATGTCCCTAGTTGGGATTGACTCTGTCCTGTATTGCTGTGCCTGTCCGTCCAGGCCTTATGTCCCTAGGTGGGATTGACTCTGTCCTGTATTGTTGTGCTTGTCCGTCCAGGCCTTATGTACCTAGGTGAGATTGACTCTGTCCTCGATTGCTGTGCCTGTTTGTCGGGGCCTTATGTCACTAGTTGAGATTCACCTCTGTCCTCGACAGCTGTGCCTATCCATCATGGCCTTATGTCCCTACAAGGGTTTGACCTCTGTCCTCGACTGCTGTGCCTGTTCGTCCAGGCCTTATGTTCCTACGTGGGCTTGACCTATGTCCTCGACTGCTGTGCCTGTTCGTTCAGGCCTTATGTCCTAGGTGGGATTCACCTCTGTCCTGTATTACTGAGCCTGTCCGCCCAGTCCTTATGTCCCTAGGTGGGACTGACTCCTCTATTGCTGTGCCTGTTCGTCCAAGCCTTATGTATCTACAAGGGTTTGACCACGATTGCTTTGCCTGTTTGTCCAGGCCTTATGCGCCTACAAGGGTTTGAACCACTGTCCTCGACTGCTGTGCCTGTTCGTTCAGGCCTTATGTCCATAGGTGGGATTCACCTCTGTCCTTGACTGCTGTGCCTGTCCATCCAGGCCTTCTGTCCCTAGGTGGGATTGACTCTGTCCTGTATTGCTGTGTCTGTCCATCCAGGCCTTATGTCCCTAGGTGGGATTCACTTCTCTCTTCGACATGCTGTGCCCTGTTCATCCAGGCCTATGTCCCTAAAGGGGTTGACCTCGATTACTTTGCATGCTTCTCCAGGCCTTATGTCCCTACAAGGGTTTTGACCACGTCCCTCGACTGCTGTGCCTGTTCGTTCCGGCCTTATATCACTTCATGGGCTTGACCTCCTGTCCTCGACTGCCTGTGCCTGTTCGTCCAGGCCTTATGTCTGTAGGTGTGATGACCTCTGTCCTCGACTGCTGTTGCTGTTCGTCAGGCCTTACTGTTCCTACGTGGGCTTGACCTATGTCCTCGCTGTGTGTGCCTGTTCGTTCAGGCCTTATGTCCCTAGGTGGGATTCACCTCTGTCCTGTATTACTGAGCCTGTCCGCCCAGTCCTTATGTCCCTAGGGGGACTGACTCCTCTATTGCTGTGCTGTTCGTCAAGCCTTATGTTCACCTACAAGGGTTTGACCACGATTGCTTTGCCTGTTTGTCCAGGCCTTATGCGCCTACAAGGGTTTGACCCACTGTCCTCGACTGCTGTTGCCTGTTCGTTCAGGCCTATGTCCATAGGTGTCAAGGCCTTCTTTCCCTAGTGGGATTGACTCTGGGTCCTTATTGCTGTGTCTGTCCATCCAGGCCTATGTCCCAGGGGGATTCACTTCTCTCTTCGACTGCTGTGCCTGTTCCTTTCCTCTCAAGGCCTTATGTCCTAAAGGGGTGTGACCGTCTGATTACTTTGCATGCTTCTCCAGGCCTTATGGTACCTACAAAGGGTTTGAACCACTGTCCCTCGCTGCTGTGGCCTGTTAGGTCAGGCCTTTATCACTTCTCATATGTGCTTTACCTTGTCCTCGACTGCTGTGGCCTGTTTGTCCCAGGCCTTATGTTCTGTAGGTGTGATTGACCCTCTGTCCTCGACTGCTGCCTGTGCCGGTCCGTCCAGGCCTTATTGATCCCTAGGTGGGACTCACCCTCTGTGCTCGAAAGCGGTGGCCTTGGTCCATCCAGGCCTTATGTCCGCTACATGGGTTTGACCTCTGTCCTCGGGGGTTAGGGAAATAACTACAGTACCTGAGTGTAATCCACTATGAAGTACTGGAAAAGTGTGAAAACCAGAATATAAATAAATTTAAAAAAATTGCTGTGCCTGTTCGTCCAGGCCATATGTCCCTAGGTGAGATTCACCTCTGTCCTCAACTGCTGTGCCTGTCCATCCAGGCCTTATGTCCCTACATGGGTTTGACCTCTGTCCTCGACTGCTGTGCCTGTTTTTCCATACCTTATGTCCCTACATGGTCTTGACCTATGTCCTTGACTGCTGTGCCTGTCCATCCATGCCTTATGTCCTTATAGGGGTTTGACCTCGATTACTTTCAATGCTCGTCCAGGCCTTATGTCCCTACATGGGTTTGACCACTGTCCTCGACTGCTGTGCCTGTTCGTCCAGGCCTTATGTCTGTAGGTGTGATTGACCTCTGTCCTCGACTGCTGTGCCTGTACGCCCAGGCCTTATGTCCCTAGGTGGGACTCACCTCTGTGCTCGAAAGCTGTGCCTGTCCGTCCAGGCCTTATGTCCCTACAAGGGTTTTGTCTTAGATTGTAAGGCCTCTGGGGTTAGGGAAATACCTACAGTACCTGAGTGTAATCCACTATGAAGTGCTGGAAAAGCGTGAAAACCAGAATATAAATAAATTAAAAAAAATTGCTGTGCCTGTTCGTCCAGGCCATATGTCCTTAGGTTGGATTCACCTCTGTCCTCAACTGCTGTGCCTGTCCATCCAGGCCTTATGTCCCTACATGGGTTTGACCTCTGTCCTCGACTGCTGTGCCTGTTCATCCAGGCCTTATGTCCCTACATGGGCTTGACATCTGTCCTCGACTGCTGTACCTGTTAGTCCAGGCCTTTTGTCCCTATGTGGCTTGACCTCTGTCCTCGACTGCTGTGCCTGTCCTTCCAGGCATTATTTCCCTACGTGGGCTTGACCTCGGTCCTCGACTGCTGTGCCTGTTCGTCCAGGCCTTATGTCCCTAGGTGGGATACACCTCTGTCCTCGACTGCTGTGCCTATCCGCCAAGGCCTTATGTCCCTACATTTGCTTGACCTCTCTCCACGATTGCTGTGCTTGTTCGTCCAGACCTTATTTCCCTAGGTGGGATTCACCTCTGATCTCGAATGCTGTGCCTGTCCATCCAGGCCTTATGTCCCTACAAGTGTTTGACTTAGATTGTAAGCCCTCTGGGGTTAGGGAAATACCTACAGTACCTGACTGTAATCCACTATGAAGTGCTGGAAAAGCATGAAAAGCGGAATATAAATAAATTTAAAAAAAAAATTGCTTTGCCTGTCTGTCCAGGCCTTATGTCTTTTTGTGGCTTAACCTCTGTCCTCGACTGCTGTGCCTGTCTCTCCAGGCTTTATGTCCCTAGGTGGGATAGACTTTCTCATTGATTGCTGTGCCTGTCCATCCAGGCCTTATGTCCCTAGGTGGGATTGACTCTGTCCTATATTGCTGTGCCTGTCCGTCAAGGCCTTATGTCCCTAGGTGGGAATGACTCTGTCCTGTATTACTGTGCTTGTCCATCCAGTCCTTATGTCCCTAGCTGGGACTGACTCTGTCCTATACTGCTGTGCCTGTCAGATCAGGCCTTATGTCCCTAGGTGGGATTGACTCTGTCCTCTATTGCTGTGCCTGTTCGTCCAGGCATTATGTCCCTTCTTGGGCTTGACCAATATCTCGATTGCTGTGTCTGTTCATGCAGGCCTTATGACCCTACAAATGTTTGACTTAGATTGTAAGCCCTCTGGGGTTAGGGAAATGCCTACAGTTCCTGACTGTAATCCAGCCACGTGGGGACATAAGGCCTGGACGGACAGGCAAAGCAATTTTTTTTTTTAATTTATTTATATTCCGCTTTTCATGCTTTTCCAGCACTTCATAGTGGATTACAGTCAGGTACTGTAGGTATTTCCCTAACCCCAGAGGGCTTACAATCTAAGTCAAACACTTGTAGGGACATAAGGCCTGGATGGACAGGCACAGCATTCGAGATCAGAGGTGAATCCCACCTAGGGACATAAGGTCTGGACGAACAGGCACAGCAGTCGAGGAGAGGTCAAGCAAACGTAGGGACATAAGGCCTGGACGGACAGGCACATCAGTTGAGGACAGAGGTCAAGCCACGTAGGGACATAAGGCCTGGTCGGACAGGCAAAGCAATTTGTTTTTTAAATTTATTTATATTCCACTTTTCATGCTTTTCCAGCACTTCATAGTGGATTACAGTCAGGTACTGTAGGTATTTCCCTAACCCCAGAGGGCTTACAACCATCAATACAGACCTCTCACTAAAACAACATATATCTATGATCACCAGGAACTCATTCTATAAGCTTCAACTCTTAAAACGGCTCCGCCCTTTACTTTTCTTCCACAATTTTCGGACTATCCTTCAATCACTCATCTTTTCCGGACTTGATTACTGTAATTCCCTGAAATAACCAAAAAATGGGATATAACTAGTATACAATCAAAACAAATAAAATAACTAGCTATGTGATGAATATAAACTGCGAGAAAATAGTAAATGAGTCTCAAAATGTGACTGATATTGAAACTAAGTAGTATTGTTTAGTTTAATTATTGATATAGAGATAAGACCTCAGTTTTGGCAAGAGATCTGAATTAACAGAAACTTCTGATGGCCAATTGGTCCAATCATCAGTCTTGTAATCTCTAATTTTAATTTTATTAATTTTAATAAAAAATTATTTTATTATTAATTATTGCCATGGTACCAACCTTACAAATTACTTTATTCATTTTAACTTTTTACTAAAATTAATGTCTATTGGTGCTAGTAAAGCAACATTGTGAGTTTCAAAAGTTGATTTTTTTTTTGCTTTGCTTTGATGTTAAACTTGGTTCATAAATTTTGAACACTGTTTCCTAAATATTGATGAAATTGATGTTAGTCACTCTTAATAGATGGCATTGGTATTTGATTGCCTATAAATTGAAATTCTTAATGAAGTGACAACACATTCACTCAGTTCAACAACTGGCTGAGTAATACTGATTGATTGGACTGACACGTCTCAAAAGGATAACAAGGTGTAGCTATTCAACAACTTTATAGCATTAATGAACCAAAATAGCAAGTCATTCGCTTAGCCAAACAATTAACTGTGTTATGCTGATGGACCCGGTCGTCTCAAAAAAGTAACAAAATGTTAATGTTCAGCAACTTTGTAGCAGTTTATCAGATTCTTAATGTCTCTATGTAATTGTACCACAATGTTGACTGATGAAACTGTGTAAAACTAGTCCAATGACATAATGTCTCAAAATTGATATAAAATTCTCTGCAGCCAATTATAATGCAGGTTATGTTGCGACCCCAGTCGCCTGCGCGGCGACCGGGCCCTTACCTGGCCTCCGGGCTCCCCAACCGCGCACCACCGAGCCGCGTGGCAAGAGGCCTTCCTGGCCGCATGGCAGCGGCGTCTCCCTCGTGGAGACGCCGTCGCGTCCTGTACTCGGCCCCTCCCCCTGCTGGGGAACGCGCGCGCGCGAAGAGCCAGCCTTTGTAGGTCCAGCACCCGGAAGTGCTGAACCGCCCCTCTCGTGACGTCAGACGCCAGCAGACTATTTAAACCGGCACCTGGCTCCTCAGCTTTGCCTTGCAACGTGGTCACTCCTTGGAGAGAGTAGTTGCTGTTCCTGAGTTCCTGTGTTCCTGATCTTGGTTTGTCTCACGATTCTGCCTGATTGCTGCCTGTCCTGATCCTGGTTTGTCTCACGATTCTGCCTGTCTGCTGCCAGTCCTGACCCCAGTCCGCTCCAGGTTTCCTTCACGCCAGTGACTCTCCTAAGTCCCAGCGGTCCGGGTCCCTACAGGCTCCTCCTGGGGGGACCTCGGACTTCCAGGGCGAAGCCACCTAAGTCCTAGCGACCCGGGCCTTAACAGCTCCTCTGGTAGGGTCACGGGTTTCCAGGTGAAGATCCATCCCTCGCTGAGTGTGTCTGCCTTCCGACCGTCTCATCTTGCCGGTCGGCCCAAGGATCCACACCCAGACCGTAACAGTTTGCAAGGCCATGGATCCGGCAGACCTAGCTGGCCTGCAGGCCATTCCCGGACTGGCTCAGCGCTTGGTACAGCAGCAACAGGTACTGGACTCCTTGGCGGCCACCATGGAACGGTTGGCTACCCGCATGGACGTTGAACCCGCGGCACCGGTTCCGGTTCCAGTAGCCATACCTGCACATGTGGTGACGCTTCATACCCCCACGCAGCTTCCGGCTCCCTCGCGTTTTGCTGGGGATTCTAAGGCCTGCTCGGGCTTTCTGAATCAGTGCTTTGTACGGTTCACCCTGCTGCCAATCAGTTTTCCCTCAGATGGAATCAAGGTGGCTTACATCTTCTCGTTACTTGATGGTCGGGCCTTAAACTGGGCGTCTCCCATGTGGGACAAGAACGATCCCGCCCTGAGTGATCTGAACTTGTTCGTGGAGGAATTCCGAGCAGCATTTGACGAGCCTGCACGTCAGGCCTCCGCAACTTCTGAGCTACTCCAGCTCCGGCAGGGGACACGAACCCTAGCCGACTACGCTCTGGAATTTCGCATACTTGCTCAAGAAGTGGGTTGGGCCGATGACGCCCTTCGTGGGGTTTTCCTTGAGGGCCTGGCGGCTAGGATTAAGGATGAGCTCGCCGCTCGGGATCTTCCAGAGGACCTTAATTCGCTTATTAACGTGGCTGGGCGCATCGACCGACGCCTGCAACAAAGAGCAAAGGAGGGGCGCTCTCCCCGCCGCCTGGCACCCGTACCATCAGCTACCACTAGATCCTCGAACTCTGGATCTCGTACCACCGGCACCCCAGCGGAGTCTTCCATCGAGGAACCTATGCACCTAGGAAGATCCGCTTTGACCCCCGAAGAGAGGCAACGCCGCCGGGACTTGCGTTTATGTTTGTACTGCGGAGGTAAGGGCCATTTCCTGGCCCAATGCAAGGAGCGGCCGGGAAACTCCCGCACCTAGGGGTATGTGAGGAGGTCTCCCTAGGTTGTCTAAATGCAACTCCTCATTGTACCGTGCCGGTAACCCTCAAGTACCCAGGTGGTTCCTTCAACACACAGGGCCCTCATTGATTCCGGGGCAGGAGGGAACTTTATCACTAAGGACTTGGTACAACGCCTTCAGCTCTCCACGCAGCTTCAGGAACCACCCTTACGGGTCACCTCCATTCAGGGTACTCCGCTCTCTGGCAGCATAACTACCAGTACCACGCCCATCATCCTCCAAACTGGTCTGCTTCACACGGAGAGGATTTCGTTCCTGATTTTGGAGAAATCAGTATATCCCGTGGTTCTTGGGTTACCCTGGCTCAAACTGCATTCCCCGGAGATTCGATGGGACGATTTCCAGATTGTTCGCTGGAGTTCACAGTGCTCCCGTTCTTGCATCCAGCCCTGGAAGGGTCCGCCAACGCCTCTGGCACAGACAGATGTCAGGTCTCAGCTTCCGTCCTCGTACCAGGATTTCGCGGATGTGTTCTCTAAAGAAAAAGCGGAATTACTACCACAGCATCGTCCTTTTGATTGTGCGATTGAATTGCTTCCTGGCTCCACTCCCCCCCATGGGAGAGTATATCCACTATCTCAGCCTGAAACCCGGGCCATGTCAGATTACATTTCTGAGAATCTCGCAAAGGGGTTTATTCGCCCCTCTAAGTCACCTGCAGGAGCGGGTTTCTTTTTTGTGGCAAAGAAAGATGGGTCTTTGCGGCCCTGTATAGACTATTGGGGACTTAATGCCATAACCAAGAAGAATCGCTACCCACTGCCGTTAATCCCGGAGCTGTTGGACAAACTCCAGGGGGCACAGGTATTCACAAAGCTGGACTTGCGAGGGGCCTACAATTTGGTCCGTATCCGTCCCGGGGACGAATGGAAAACCGCTTTCAACACCCGGGACGGACATTACGAATACTTAGTGATGCCATTTGGCCTATGCAACGCTCCCGCAGTGTTCCAGCACTTAATGAATGAGATTCTTCGGGACTTCCTACAGTCATGCGTCATAGTATACTTAGATGACGTTCTTATTTACTCCTCGGACCTAGTCTCTCATCGACGACATGTTCGACAGGTACTTCAGATTCTGCGGGATCATCGGTTGTTTGCAAAATTGGAGAAATGTCTCTTTGAGCAGAATTCCTTGCCCTTTTTAGGGTATATCGTTTTCTGCAACTGGTTTCGCATGGATCCCAGCAAGGTATCTGCCATCCGGAATTGGCCGCGGCCGGTGGGTTTGAAGGCTTGCAACGCTTCTTGGGCTTTGCAAATTTCTACCGCCACTTTATTCCACAGTATTCCCAGATGGTGGCGCCACTCACCACCCTAACTAAGAAGGGTGCGGACACTCGAATCTGGCCTGCCGAGGCTTGCAAAGCTTTTGAGGACTTAAAGGAGGCTTTCCTCCAAGACACTTGTTTGCGACATCCGGATCCTACTCAGCCTTTCTTCGTGGAGGTGGATGCCTCTAGTGTTGCGTAGGGGGCGGTCCTCTCGCAAAAATCCCCTTCTGGCCATTTATTCCTTGCTCCTATTTCTCCAAGAAGTTTACCTCCCGCCGAGAACAACTATGGGATGGGGATAAGGAGCTGTTGTCAATCAAGGTTGGCAATCTAGAAGAGTGGAGCAATGGTTGGAGGGAGCGAGGTCATCCTGTGACGGCTACAACCGACCACAAGAATTTGGAGTTCCTGAACCAAGCCCAGCGACTGAACCCAGACAGGCGCGGTGGTCGCTGTTTTTTAGTCGGTTGTTGACTTTATCCTCAGTACCGACCTGCCGCTAAGAACATCGGGCGTACGCTCCTCTCTCAAGGAATGATATTCCGGAGGAAAAGGAGGAACCTCCTCAGTATATTATTGATCCAGCCAAAGTCCAGTTAGCCAGTACTACCGTATCCTCTGTAGAACGTGTTGTAGTTCCTCGCAGGGGACCTGCAAGAGAAGTTCTCGCTTGGGCTCATGATTCCCTCTCCGGTGGTCACGCCGGAAGGGAGAGGACCCTCGATCTTCTGAATCGATATTACTGGTGGCCCAAGGTGCGCCAGGATGTACGCCTGTACGTGTGATTCTTGCCCTGTTTGCGCCAGGCAGAAGCCTCTAAGCGGTCGCCCGTGAGGGCTCCTGCAACACTTCCTATACCCACGGAACCCTGGACTCATATCGCCACTGATTTCGTGGTGGACCTACCTCCTTCCGAGGGCAACACGGTGATATGGGTAACCGGTTAGACCGTTTCTTCCAAAATGGTTCATCTCGTACCATTTACCCAAGTTACCTTCGGCACCCGAGTTGGCCCTTCTGTTCACACAGCATATCTTCAGGGCTCACGGCTCCCTGCAAAGCATCGTTTTCTGACCGGGGCCCTCAGTTCATGGCTCGATTTTGGCAGGCCATCTGCCGGAAATTTGGGGTACAGTTGAATCTATCTACAGCTTTCCACCCACAGAGTAATGGACAGACTGAATGCATGAATAGGTCCTTGAAGACGTTCCTTCGAAGTTTCATTTCCGAAAGGGGAAACAACTGGGTGTCCCTCCTTCCCTGGGCCGAGTTTACCTACAACAATCATACCCACTCGGTAACGGGACAATCACCTTTCCAGACAGTTTTTGGTCGCCACCTGAAACCGCCGGTGCCCATTCCAGTTACCGTGCCATCACCGGCAGCTCTAACGGTGGCTCAACAGATTCATCATCTCTGGAGGACGGTCCAGCAGCGACTCGCATCTTCTGCAGAAAAGGCACAAAAATGTGCCAATCGCCACCGACGACCAGCGCCCGTATTCTTACCCGGCACCAAGGTGTGGCTAAGCACCAGGAACCTCCATTTGCCGGGCCGCTCCAGGAAATTGGCATCAAGATACTGTGGCCCCTTCACTATAGCAGAACGAATTGGGTTAGTCTCGTATAGACTCCGTCTGCCCTCGTCTTTACGTATACACAACGTGTTCCACGTCTCTCTCCTGAAACCAGTGGTACTCTCCCATTTCCATCATCCCTCGACTGATGCTGTATCATCCTCCTCTAATGAAGAACCTACTTATCAGGTACGAGAAGTATTAGATGTCCGTTTCCGGGCTCGTCGCTGGGAATTACCTGTTGGCATGGGAGGGTTGCGGTCCTGAGGAGGATTCCTGGGAGCCAGCCCGGAATATTCTGGACAAATCGCTGTTAGCCCAATTCCATCGGGACAATCCTGGAAAGCCGGGTCCCCTGAGGAGGGGGCGTAAGAGGGGGGTACTGTTGCGACCCCAGTCGCCTGCGCGGCGACCGGGCCCTTACCTGGCCTCCGGGCTCCCCAACCGCACCCCGAGCCGCGTGGCAAGAGGCCTTCCTGGCCGCATGGCAGCGGCGTCTCCCTCGTGGAGACGCCGTCGCGTCCTGTACTCGGCCCCTCCCCCTGCTGGGGAACGCGCGCGCGCGAAGGAGCCAGCCTTTGTAGGTCTAGCACCCGGAAGTGCTGAACCGCCCCTCTCGTGACGTCAGACGCCGGCAGACTATTAAACCGGCACCTGGCTCCTCAGCTTTGCCTTGCAACGTGGTCACTCCTTGGAGAGAGTAGTTGCTGTTCCTGAGTTTCCTGTGTCCTGATCTTGTTTGTCATCACGATTCTGCCTGATTGCTGCCTGTCCTGATCCTGGTTTGTCTCACGATTCTGCCTGATTGCTGCCTATCCTGATCCTGGTTTGTCTCACGATTCTGCCTGTCTTGCTGCCAGTCCTGACCCCAGTCCGCTCCAGGTTTTCCTTCACGCCAGTGACTCTCCTAAGTCCAGCGGTCCGGGTCCCTACGGGCTCCTCCTGGGGGCCCTCGGACTTCCAGGGCGACGCCACCTAAGTCCTAGCAACCCGGGCCTTAACAGCTCCTCTGGTAGGGTCACGGGTTTCCAGGTGAAGATCCATCCCTCGCTGAGTGTGTCTGCCTTCCGACCGTCTCATCTTGCGGTCGGCCCAAGGATCCACACCCAGACCGTAACAGGTTAAGCAATCAAATTTCCAGTCTTGCAATTGAAAATGGGACGAACGGTGTCATTCACATCGTCTCTCATATGATTTTATATCCCGACAAAATTATTTAAACCGGCAGAACACTTATCTGAATTGGTGAATTTTGATGATCTCAAACGTTGCAGATTCTTTTACTTGGTTCTGCCGTGACTGAGACCCAGAGGGTCTAACAACCGCCGCCAACGCGGCCGGCGTTTCGCAAAACACGCTACTTCAGGGCGACTCTAGATTTAAACAACACATGAATAAAAAATTGTAAATCTTTTTAAAAGGCAATTATTGCATGAAAACGGACTTGAATTTACTTACGATTTGTAAAGAGAGACTTCTTCTACTATGGTCGGGCTCAGACTGAAATTATTTTCAAAAATGGCCACGCTAGATTTAAGCTGATGATTGGCTTAAAAAGTCACCAATCGGTGTTCTTGGTTACAAGCTGCCAACGTGCTGACGTTGTGCTATCTATCAATGCCACGTATTGTTGCAATGTAACGCTTACTACTTGTCAATAAGATCTTAGATGTTAAACTCAATTACATCCGTCATACTTCCTTTTTAAATATGGAATGGTTTAACATACTTAGCGATTATTTTATAAATGAAGATAAAAATAATTTAATGAATGAGGCTATTCCATTCTATTTTAGAATTCAAACCATCCGGTTCTTCGGATTTTAATTTGAAAATCCATTCTTGTTCTTTTTTTGTATAATAACCTCTCTCTATCACCTCCTCTTATGTCTCGTTTGATATGTTCCAAAACAAACCATCGCAGCTCTTTGATATCATGGTTTTCCTGCATGCAGTGCATCACTATTGGAGCGGATGTCTTTTTATTCTTCAACAGCTTTTGTGTTCACCTATCCTCAATTTAAATGATCTCATTGTTTGTCCCACGTAAATTTGTTACATGGACATCTTATGATGTATATTACATGATCTGTCTCTGACACGTAGTAAAATTGTTCATTTTATATCTATACAGCCGTTAAGCCCGTAACAACGGGCTCGTCCGTTTCCTTCCCACTCCCTCCACCTCATTCTCCCCTCCCTCTTCACTCTCTCCCCCCTCCCTCCCCTCCCCCTCCTCGCATCCCCCTCTCACCCTCCTCCTCCCCCTCTCACCCCCTCTCTCCCTCCCTCACCTCCCTTCCCCTCTCTCTCCTCCCTCTCTCTCACCTCCCTCCCTCCCTCTCTCCTCCTCCCTCTCTCTCACCTCCCTCTGTCACCTCCCTCCCTCTCTCTCTCTCTCTCACCTTCCCTCTCACCACCTTCTCCCCCGCCTGCCGGCAGATCTCGGGGGGGGGGGGTGTCACTCCCGCGCGCGCGCGGCGCTGCTTCTCCTGCCGCAGATCTCGGGGGGGGGGGTGTCACTCGCGCGCGGCGCCGCTGCTTTCCGCGCGCGCGGCGCTGCTTCTCCTGCCGCTCCTGCCGGCAGATCTCGGGGGGGGGGGGGTGTCACTCGCGCGCGGCGCCGCTGCTTCTCCTGCCGGCAGATCTCGGGGGGGGGGGGGGTGTCACTCGCGCGCGGCGCCTCTGCTCCTCCTCCGCTCCTGCTTCGCGGCCGCCACCGCTCCTGCGGCCCCACCGCCATGTTTTTTTGTTTCGGGCACGCACGGCTCTGACCAACGTGCTGGCCCGCACATGCGTGGTAGAGCTGCTCTCTACTGCGCATTTGCGGGCCGTCGGTCAGAGCCCATTTATAAGGTAGATTGCGTATGTGTGCATATATATTCCTTGATTTCTAATGTTTGGTCACAAATTTTTACAGTGGCCACATTTGAAATGACCCAAGGTATAGTACCATCAATTGTTTGAGGATGTTCAATGTCTTTCAACATAGACGGACTTAAATTTCCTTCATATTTTTGATCTTGAATAAGCTGCTCGGAATTCCACATTTTGCATGCCCGGTATCATTTAGATCAAAACCAATGATGACGCATGGCTTGTATAATCTTACGTGACCAAGGTGAGTATCGAGTTACACATGTAATTGTATTCTCATCTTGACACTTTGATTGTGGTTGGAGTAGCGCATCCCGATCGTGATACAATGCACGTTTGAATCCTGTTTTAATACACTTATTGGGATAGCCTCTATTCTTCAAATCCAATTTGAAGCTTTTCTGATTGTTGTCCTATATAATGCTGTGTTGGAACAGTTCCGTTTGTATCTCAAAAATTGTGAAAAAGGAAGGCTGTTTTTCAATGGCATGGGATGTGCACTATCAAAGTGCAACATGGTGTTGCGATCAGTGGGTTTTTAAATACACTGGCAATAATTTCGCCATCTTCCATTTTTTCTCAGTGAAACATCCAGAAAAGAGATTTCAGCAAAATTGTAATTTAATACAAATTGTATTTTTTCATCGCAAGTATTGATCCACTTCTCAAATAAATGTAGTTCTTGTTCCGTACCATCTCCAAAAATAAAAATGTCATCTATATAACGTTGTAAAAAAAGATCTTAGAAACAACGGTGAATTATCAATCCACTCTAATTCAAATTCTGTCATGAAAAGATTAGCAATGGTAGGGGCCATGGTTGCGCCCATGGCCGTTCCGGAAATTTGTGGTAATATTTGCCTTGAAATATGAAAAAATTCTTTTTGAGACAATGGATGCCAGTTGTAATAAAAAATCACTGGGTATCCGGTGAGGTCTGAAACGTTTGTCAAGATATATTTTAATCACTTTTAAAGCTTCTTCTTGCGGAATTGAAGTGTACATGATTTAATGTCTAAAGTAACAAACCATAAATCTGTGGTATTAACAGTTAAATTTTCATCAAATTCAAAAAATGTGATGTATCTCTAATGTAAGATGAACTTGGATACAAAATGTCTCAAAAAGCATCGATGAACTGTGAAGTGGTTCCAGTAATGATTCATTAAATGAAATTATTGGCCTTCCAGGCGGATTGATTAATGTCGGCCCCTCCCCTAGGCGCGTGTGCGCCTAGTAGGGATGTGCAGACCAAAAGTTTAAGTTCATAAGTCCATAAGTCGAAAGGGGGTCCCATTTGCGGTCAATATGGACATATGGAGAATTCCATAAGTT